>NW_024061413.1:59889-64889 GCF_016432855.1 Salvelinus namaycush
ATCTCTATACTACTAGCTCACTACTACTATACGCTCTACTACTACTACTACTACTACTACTACTACTACTACTACTACTAGCTCTACTACTACTAGCTCTACTACTACTACTAGCTCTACTACTACTAGCTCTACTACTACTACTACTGCTCTCTACTACTACTAGCTCTACTACTACTAGCTTTACACTACTACTACTACTGCTCCTACTACTACTAGCTCTACTACTACTACTACTACTAGCTCCACTACTACTAGCTCTACTACTACTAGCTCTACTACTAGCTCTACTACTACTAGCTCTACTACTACTAGCTCTACTACTACTAGCTCTACTACTACTAGCTCTACTACTACTAGCTCTACTACTACTACTAGCTCTACTACTACTAGCTCTACTACTACTACTAGCTCTACTACTACTAGCTCTACTACTAGCTCTACTACTACTAGCTCTACTACTAGCTCTACTACTACTACTAGCTCCACTACTACTAGCTCAACTACTACTAGCTATCCACCACTACTACTCTAGCTACTACTACGCTCACGCTCACTACAGCTCTACTACTACTAGCTCTACTACTAGCTCTACTACTACTAGCTCTACTACTACTAGCTCTACTACTACTAGCTCTACTACTACTAGCTCCACTACTACTAGCTCTACTACTACTAGCTCTACTACTAGCTCTACTACTACTAGCTCTACTACTACTAGCTCTACTACTACTAGCTCCTCTCTCTAGCTCTACTAATACTACTCCACTACTACTCTACTACTAGCTCTACTACTACTAGCTCTACTACTACTACTCTACTACACTACTCTATACTACTACTACTACTAGCTCTACTACTACTACTCTACTCTACTAGCTCTCTAACTACTACTAGCTCTACTACTACTACTACTACTACTACTAGCTCTACTACTACTACTAGCTCTACTACTACTACTACTAGCTCTACTACTACTAGCTCTACTACTAGCTCTACTACTACTAGCTCCACTACTACTACTAGCTCCACTACTACTAGCTCTACTACTACTAGCTCTACTACTACTAGCTCCACTACTACTACTAGCTCCACTACTACTAGCTCTACTACTACTACGAGCCATACTAGCTCTACTACTACTCCTCTACTACTACTCGAGCTCACTACTAGCTAGCTCTCACTACTAGCTCTACTACTACTAGCTCTCACTACTAGCTCTACTACTAGCTCTACTACTACTAGCTCTACTACTACTATGACTACTACTACTACTACTAGCTAGCTACTACTACTAGCTCTACTACTAGCTCTACTACTACTAGCTCTACTACTACTAGCTCTACCTATCTACTACTCTTGTACCTACGAGCTCTACACTACTACTCACTACTACTAGCTCTACTACTACTAGCTCTACTACTACTACGCTACTACTACTAGCTCTAACTACTATACTACTATCTAACTACTACTAGCTCTACTACTACTAGCTCCGCCACTACTAGCTCTACTACTACTAGCTCTACTACTACTAGCTCTACTACTACTACTACTAGCTCTATTACTACTAGATCTACTACTACTACTACTAGCTCTACTACTACTACTAGCTCTACTACTAGCTCTACTACTACTAGCTCTACTACTAGCTCTACTACTACTAGCTCTACTACTACTAGCTCTACTACTACTAGCTCTACTACTACTACTACTACTAGCTCTACTACTACTAGCTCTACTACTACTAGCTCCACTACTACTAGCTCTACTACTACTAGCTCCACTACTACTAGCTCCACTACTACTAGCTCTACTACTACTAGCTCTACTACTACTAGCTCTACTACTACTAGCTCTACTACTACTACTAGCTCTACTACTACTAGCTCTACTACTACTAGCTCTACTACTACTAGCTCTACTACTACTACTACTACTAGCTCTACTACTACTACTAGCTCTACTACTAGCTCTACTACTACTAGCTCTACTACTACTAGCTCTACTACTACTAGCTCTACTAATACTAGCTCTACTACTACTAGCTTCACTACTACTAGCTCCACTACTACTAGCTCCACTACTACTAGCTTTACTACTACTAGCTTTACTACTACTAGCTCTACTACTACTACTAGCTCTACTACTACTACTAGCTCCACTACTACTAGCTTTACTACTACTAGCTCTACTACTTCTACTAGCTCTACTACTACTACTAGCTCTACTACTACTACTAGCTCTACTACTAGCTCTACTACTACTAGCTCTACTACTACTAGCTCTACTACTACTAGCTCTACTACTACTAGCTCTACTACTACTAGCTCTACTAATACTAGCTCTACTACTACTAGCTTCACTACTACTAGCTCCACTACTACTAGCTCCACTACTACTAGCTTTACTACTACTAGCTCTACTACTACTACTAGCTCTACTACTACTACTAGCTCTACTACTACTACTAGCTCTACTACTACTACTAGCTCTACTACTACTACTAGCTCTACTACTACTACTTCTAGCTCTACTACTACTACTTACTACTACTAGCTCTACTACTACTTCCTACTACTAGCTCACTACTACTACTACTACTACTACACTACACTAGCTCTACTACTAGCTCTACTACTGGACTAGCTCTACTACTACTAGCTCGTACTACTACTAGCTCTACTACTACTACTATAGCTCTACTACTACTAGCTACTAGCTCTACTAACTACTTGCTCTACTACTACTACTACTACTACTACTAGCTCTACTACTACTAGCTCTACTACTACTACTAGCTCCACTACTACTAGCTCTACTACTACTAGCTCTACTACTACTACTAGCTCTACTACTACTACTAGCTCTACTACTACTAGCTCTACTACTAGCTCTACTACTAGCTCTACTACTACTACTAGCTCTACTTCTACTACTACTACTAGCTCTACTACTACTAGCTCTACTACTATTACTACTACTACTACTAGCTCTACTTCTACTACTACTACTAGCTCTACTACTACTAGCTCTACTACTACTAGCTCTACTACTACTAGCTCTACTACTACTACTAGCTCTACTACTACTAGCTCTACTACTACTAGCTCTACTACTACTACTAGCTCTACTACTACTAGCTCTACTACTACTAGCTTTACTACTACTAGCTCTACTACTACTACTAGCTCTACTACTACTAGCTCTACTACTACTAGTAACTACTACTACTAGCTCTACTACTACTAGCTCTACTACTACTACTACTACTAGCTCTACTACTACTACTACTAGCTCTACTACTAGCTCCACTACTACTAGCTCTACTACTACTAGCTCTACTACTACTAGCTCTACTACTACTACTACTACTACTACTAGCTACTACTTCTACTACTACTACTAGCTCTACTACTACTAGCTCTACTACTACTAGCTCTACTACTAGCTCTACTACTACTACTAGCTCTACTACTACTACTAGCTCTACTACTACTACTAGCTCTACTACTACTACTAGCTCTACTACTACTAGCTCTACTACTACTACTAGCTCTACTACTACTAGCTCTACTACTACTAGCTCTACTACTACTAGCTCTACTACTACTACTACTAGCTCTACTACTACTAGCTCTACTACTACTACTAGCTCTACTACTAACCTAGCGCTCTATCTACTACTTTAGCTCTATCTATTCTATCTATCTACTATCTATCTATTCTATCTATCTATCTATCTATCTCTATCTGATCTGACTACTACTCTATCTGACATGCTATCTATCTGAACATGCTACACGTATGTATCTAACATGGCTATCTATCTGACATACTATCTATCTGACATGCTATCTATCTGACATGCTATCTATCTGACATGCTATCTATCTGACATGCTATCTATCTAACATGCTACAGTATGTATCTAACATGCTATCTATCTGACATGCTATCTATCTGACATGCTACAGTATGTATCTAACATGCTATCTATCTGACATGCTATCTATCTGACACGCTATCTATCTGACATGCTATCTATCTGACATGCTATCTGGAATGTAAAAATATATAAATGCACTCACTCTTGAGTGCATTCCTAAACTCAGCAGGCTATATTTCAGTTGGATTCTCAGGTGCTGCTATTATGATGATATTGATTACCACAACGAGGTCATAGATATTATCTGTAGAGCTCCGAGACAGGATTGTGTCAAGGCTGGGGGGGGGGGGGGGGGGGTACCAAAACATATCTGCAGCATTGAAGGTCCCCAAGAACAGTGGCCTCCATCATTCTTAAATGGAAGAAGTTTGGAACCACTAAGACTCTTCCCAGAGCTGGCCGCCCGGCCAAACTAAGCAATCTGGGGAGAAGAGCCTTGGTCAGGGAGGTGATTAAGAACCCGATGGTCACTCTGACAGAGCTCTAGAGTTCCTCTGTGGAGATGGGAGAATCTTCCAGAAGGACAACAATCTCGACAGCACTCCACCAGTCAGGCATTTATTGTGGAGTGGCCAGACAGAAGCCACTCCTCAGTAAAAGGCACATGACAGCTCACTTAGAGTTTGCCAAAAGGCGCCTAAAGACTCTCGGACCATGAGAAACAGGATTCTTTGGTCTGATGAAAGCAAGATTAAACTCTTTAGCCTGAATGCCAAGCGTCACGTCTGGAGGAAACCTTGTTCCATCCCTACGGTGAAGCATGGTGGTGGCAGCATCATGCTGTGGGGATGTTTTTCAGCGGCAGGGACTGGGAGACTAGTCAGGATCGGGGGGAAAGATGAACAGAGCAAAGTACAGAGAGATCCTTGATGAAAACCTGTTCCAGAGCACTCAGGACCTCAGATGGGTGAAGGTTCACCTTCCAACAAGACAACGACCCAGCACAGCATACAGCCAATACAACACAGGAGTGGCTTCGGGACAAGTCTCTGAATGTCCTTGAGTGGCCCAACCAGAGCCTGGACTTGAACCCGATCAAACATCTCTGGAG
>NW_024061413.1:72389-133289 GCF_016432855.1 Salvelinus namaycush
TACATCTCATGTTGATAATCACTACATCTCATGTTGATAATCACTACGTCTCATGTTGATAATCACTACATCTCATGTTGATAATCACTACATCTCATGTTGATAATCACTACATCTCTTGTTGATAATCAATACATCTCATGTTGATAATCACTACATCTCATGTTGATAGTGTACTATACGTTATGATAATCACTACATCTCATGTTGATAGGGTACTATACGTTATGATAATCACTACATCTCATGTTGATAATCACTACATCTCATGTTGATAATCACTACATCTCATGTTGATAATCACTACATCTCATGTTGATAGTGTACTATACGTTATGATAATCACTACAGCTCATGTTGATAATCACTACATCTCATGTTGATAGTGTACTATACGTGATTATAATCACTACATCTCATGTTGATAATCACTACGTCTCATGTTGATAATCACTACATCTCATGTTGATAATCACTACGTCTCATGTTGATAGTGTACTATACGTTATGATAATCACTACATATCATGTTGATAGTGTACTATACGTTATGATAATCACTACATCTCATGTTGATAATCACTACGTCTCATGTTGATAGCTGGTGAAGCTTTCGTTACTCTATTAGGTTACATGAACCTGCAGTATAATGCCGGTGGCAAAAAAATGCTGTTTGCAAAACGTGTGGAATTAACATTAAAGATACAACTACATCTAACTTTATCCCACATTTGAAAACTCACCGCGAAAGGTCAGATAGGCTAGCTAGCTAACAACACTACAATGTGGTTAGACTAATAATAGCCTGTTTAGAAAGGTCAGATAGGCTAGCTAGCTAACAACACTACAATGTGGTTAGACTAATAATAGCCTGTTTAGAAAGGTCAGATAGGCTAGCTAGCTAACAACGTTACAATGTGGTTAGACTAATAATAGCCTGTTTAGAAAGGTCAGATAGGCTAGCTAGCTAACAACACTACAATGTGGTTAGACTAATAATAGCCTGTTTAGAAAGGTCAGATAGGCTAGCTAGCTAACAACGTTACAATGTGGTTAGACTAATAATAGCCTGTTTAGAAAGGTCAGATAGGCTAGCTAGCTAACAACACTACAATGTGGTTAGACTAATAATAGCCTGTTTAGCAGATGCCAGTTTGATATAGCTAGCTTTCTTGTGTGTCATCTTTTAGATAAGAGGAAATGTATTACTGTCAAATATTTTGTGAAAGGTTAAGGAGGTGGGTTGCCAGAAAGCTAGGCCTACTTGTTATCAGAGATTATTCAATTACATCTACCCGATATCCATATCAATTTGAGATTTAATATACTTTCTGTTGTCGCCTGGTCCTAGGAAGTAACTTAGTATAAAATGAGAGTTCAAAGCATGACATTTCTTGGGAATTTCTGCTGAAAGATCCCATAGACCAATAGATATGTGTTTGTGTCCTTGTACTTCCATGTCAAGTCAGCAGCAACTATCCTTCATGTTGTTCGTCTGCAGGTTCACTGAATTCCACAAAGCAAAGGTGACCAGCGCAGTGACAGAAGGACAGAGCAGCATTGACACATTCTTGACCACCACAGGTGTCCATGTTTACAGCCAGGGCCACTCCAGGCAGAAGGCCATAACAGGGACAGACGGACAGAGCAGCATTGACACATTCTTGACCACCACAGGTGTCCATGTTTACAGACAGGGCCACCCCAGGCAGAAGGCCATAACAGGGACAGAAGGACAGAGCAGGACTGACTCCATGTTTACAGCCAGGGCCACTCCAGGTGTCCATGTTTACAGCCAGGGCCACCACAGGTGTCCATGTTTACAGCCAGGGCCACCCCAGGTGTCCATGTTTAAGCCAGGGCCACCCCAGGTGTCCATGTTTACAGCCAGGGCCACCCCAGGTGTCCATGTTTACAGCCAGGGCCACCCCAGGTGTCCATGTTTACAGCCAGGGCCACCCCAGGTGTCCATGTTTACAGCCAGGGCCACCCCAGGTGTCCATGTTTACAGCCAGGGCCACCCCAGGTGTCCATGTTTACAGCCAGGGCCACTCCAGGCAGAAGGCCATAACAGAGGCTATACTGCAAAACCGGATAATTTCCAACAACCTGCCTATGTCTTTAGTGGACAACCCCTTCACTTTAGGCATTTCATTTCAGGGGTAGATGATAATATATCGACCAGTAAGTAGGCCCACGTTGACCAGGCGACATGCATGACTTAACACTGAACAAAGAGGCTACAATTACAAGATTTATAATCTCTACCCGGCACAGCCAGAAGAGGACTGGCCACCCCTCATAGCCTGGTTTCTTCCTAGGTTCTGGCCTTTCTAGGGAGTTTTTCCTAGTCACCGTGCTTCTACACCTGCATTGCTTGCTGTTTGTGGTTTTAGACTGGGTTTCTGTACAGAACTTTGTGACATCAGCTGATGTAAGAAGGGCTTTATATGAAAAAAAAATGATTTGAATTTGACGATTAAAAGTGCCCTAGAGAAGACAGAATTAGTGTCTGTCACTGTAGATATATGGACTGACAGAACCACGACGGGCTTCATGGGAGTAACGGCCCGTTACATAGTCCACAGAAGAGAAATAAACTCCCAGGTTGGAGACAGTTCTGTTGAGCTGGGATAGATTCACAGGGTCACACCCTGGGGGAAAGGAGACAGTTCTGTTGAGCTGTGATTCACAGGGTCACACCCTGGGGGGAAAGGAGACAGTTCTGTTGAGCTGATTCACAGGGTCACACCCTGGTGGGAAAGGAGACAGTTCTGTTGAGCTGTGATTCACAGGGTCACACCCTGGGGGGAAAGGAGACAGTTCTGTTGAGCTGATTCACAGGGTCACACCCTGGTGGGAAAGGAGACAGTTCTGTTGAGCTGTGATTCACAGGGTCACACCCTGGGGGGAAAGGAGACAGTTCTGTTGAGCTGATTCACAGGGTCACACCCTGGTGGGAAAGGAGACAGTTCTGTTGAGCTGTGATTCACAGGGTCACACCCTGGGGGGAAAGGAGACAGGTCTGTTGAGCTGTGATTCACAGGGTCACACCCTGGGGGGAAAGGAGACAGTTCTGTTGAGCTGCGATTCACAGGGTCACACCCTGGGGGGAAAGAATCAGCAATAAATGTGAAATGCAATTAATATGCGATAATTTTGACATAAAACATAAATTAGATTATATCTTATGTGATAACGCTGCAAATATGGAAAAAGACCTTCACAGTGTGTTTCCCCAAAGCAATGATGATGATGATGATGATGATGATGATGTGGATAACCCCAGCATACGGGAAGAATTTGGTGAAGAGTACAATGCTAATGTAGAAGCTATCTAAACCAACTGCAGGCTGTTAACAGCTCTTACAGTGCTTTGCACCCCATTCATTACAACTGGTGATGAGAGATGGACTATAGGAAACCCAAAAAATAAATCATAAACAGTGTGATGGCTGAGGTAACTCAACTTTATTAGCTTACTACGTACTAGCTGTGGTCTGAAAGAAGCATTTTGAAGCTGAGTTCGGAGCCAATCGTAGTATCGTAGTATCCCTGCTGCTGTGTTTACCAAGATGGAATCCCGTCCTCCGGCTTGTTAAAGCAGACACCAATCTGAATCAACAAAGCCTCCAGACTCTACGTGAAGCCCAAGGACACAAGGAGCTCTGCTTATATCGCCAAGGGAATGGCGGCAGCTGTTGGAGTTAGTGGACATTTTGGATCCTTTTGTCTAGGCCACTGACCTTACTCAGGGGGGGTCGTGACACTCAGCGCTGCCCTTCCTTGTGTGCTGTCACTCAATTTTCACCTGCAAAGTATACCGAGCACGCCGAGTCGTCCCCTTTTCAGTCCTAGTAAAAGCACTGCAGCAGTCACTCAGACACCGATTCCAGGGGGTGTTTGTGAACGTCAGAATGGGAGCACTCGGATGATCAGGCAACAACACGTTCATTTGGTGACGATGTATACACAATGAGCTGCACTGCTGGTCCCATCTTTCTGCCTGTTCTGGCTGGATCGTGATCTCCTCATACCACATGAAGATAACGATGAATTGAACGAGAGTCTGATTGGTAGGTTCAATGTTTTCTATGTCACTTGCATTGCAAATAATAATGTTTCTTTTTTTTTCATGTATAATGTTTACTGTTATATTCTTGATTATATACATTATTTAATGAATTTGTTTTTCAGACCTTGTTTTGTCTGAGGCACGGGGAAGTCACCGTTACGGAGAGCAGTAGTGGAGAAGAAGACCACCTGTGTAAAACCTCCAGAATGTTCTCTGACTTCCGCAGCAAGATGAAAGGAGACATATAAAGTCATCTCAGAGCAGAGATTATTCGCTACATTGAAGCATCTTCTGATGAAAATGAAGTTGATTTGCTTGGATTGAATTCTTTTGTTGGGGGGCAGAGAGAGAATCCATGCAAAATACTTTCCAAGGCTCAAGCAGGTAGCAATGACAGTGTTGGCTGTGCCTGCCACCAGCACCCCCCAGTGGAGAGGGTGTTTAGTCATGGAGGCCTCATCGTGCGCCCCTCATCGTGCCAGGCTCAGTGCACGAACGATGACAAACTTGATCTTTCTGAAATGTAACCTGTCTGCAACATAAATGTTCTCTGTCTTAGGGGCACAGGATGTCATTTGCTACTTGTTACAGGAAGTTATATTTGTGTTAGAGTGTCCAGGTCAGTAAGTATATTTTATGGGATAAAGGTCTTTACGTTTGATATATAGGACACTTTAGTAGTGCAGTTATTGAATAGTCATTTTGGTTTACATTCATGCATCTTGCCATCTTGATGTAATACATGTATCACTAGCCACTTTAAACAATGCCACTTTATATAATGTTTACATACCCTACATTACTCATCTCATATGTATATACTGTACTCTATACCATCTACTGCATCTTGCCATCTTTATGTAATAAATGTATCACTAGCCACTTTAAACAATGCCACTTCATATATTGTTTACATACCCTACATTACTCATCTCATATGTATATACTGTATTCTATACCATCTACTGCATCTTGCCTATGCCGTTCGGCCATCGCTCATTCATATATTTATATGTACATATTCTTATTCATTCCTTTACACTTGTGTGTATAAGGTAGTAGTTGTGGAATTGTTAGGTTAGATTACTTGTTGGTTATTACTGCATTGTCGGAACTAGAAGCACAAGCATTTTGCTACACTCGCATTAACATCTGCTAACCATGTGTATGTGACAAATAAAATCTGATTTGATTTGCTTGTCATTTATCTTCCCTCATCTACAGATGTTCTGTTTGTGTGACAGAATGAAGTGAAATATAGACAATGTCTGCCACAAAATACGATGCAATTTAAAATGTTATGTTTGATTTTTTTCGCATCCTGTACAATTACATTATTATTAATGTAAACTGTCTACATTTTAAAAGGAAATGTATTTTGATTTAAATAGTGCCTGATGTGCTTTGTTTCATGCAAGAGTCTCTTCAAATCATTTACAAGGTTTATAGACCTAACCCACAGCAGGCAGAAAGCTATTGCCAAAAGGGACTTGAGACTTGACTTAGACTTGGCCCTAAAAGACTTGAGACTTGACTTAGACTTGGCCCTAAAAGACTTGACTTGGACTCTACCTCAAAGACTTGTGAACATCTTTGGTGGTATGTTATAGAGGCCTCATCATAGTGTGTCTCAGATGCTGTGTTCTTCAAGCGCCTGCTCGCTTATTGAGGCCCGGAACATAAAGATGACATTCCAATATACTATAATATCACTTAGAACGCGTGGCCAACTCTGGAACCCAGATGCTTCATTCTATGTGGCAGGTTAATGTAGAATCTAGATATCGGAACAGAATGGTTCTGGAATCTGTTGTGGTTGTCTGAGAATTCTGACGAACCAAAGGTTTCTGAACCCCCTCAGACCAGAAGGAGAAGAGCAGGCAGGGGTCTTGGAACACAGCCAATTGATACTGTAAATCCGGATACCTCGGACTGTTATCCATGCTGTCATATTCATACTAGCTAGCATACAACTTGGAATACATATAGCCGAATACATTGCTTCATTCTTAGTATTATTCTAGTCTACATATTGGAACAGAGCCAACAGATTCATTGATATTCAACGTACGTGTTCTTCTGTTTGTTTGACAGCTGAGCAGTGGCGCGTAGTACTTAAGTAAAAATACTTGAAAGTACTACTTAAGTAGTTTTTTGGTGTATCTGTACTTTACCATTTATATTTTTGACAACTTTTACTTTTACTTTTACTACATTCCTAAAGAGAATAATACATACATACATTTTCCCTGACATCCAAAAGTACTCATTACATTTTGAATGTTTAGCAGAATAGAAAAATGGTCCAAGTCACGCACTTATCAAGAGAACATCCGTGGTCATCTCTATTGGCTCAGATCTTACGGATTCACTAAACACACATGCTTTGTTTGTAAATGATGTCTGAGTGTGGGAGTGTTCCCCTGGCTAGCTTTGTAAAATGTAAATTGTGCCGTCTGGTTTGCTTAATATAAGCACTTTTGAAATTATTTATTCATACTTTTACTTTTGATACTTAAGTGACTTTCACTTTTACTTGAGTCATTTTCTATTAAGTTATTTTACTTTTCCACAAGTATGACAGTTGGGTCCTTTTTTTCCCACCCACCACTGCAGCTGAGGACACGTGTGGCGGTACGTTGAGGGGGTCCAGTGGGATCATCTCCAGCCCTGAACTCCTCGGTGACCTCTCCAACGCTGGGGAATGTAAGTGGACGGTGCTGGCTGACCCCGGAGACACCATCTCACTGGTATTCACCGACTTCCAGATGGAGGACAAACACGACTATCTGGAGATAGAAGGATCAGAGCCGCCCAGTATCTGGTGAGTGGATTGTTTATTTATTTTAAATTTAATAACACTTTACTAAAGACAACTGATGTAATAATAATTATAATTAGGTGGGTTCTTATATTTGTCCTGTTTCACACATATACAAGTGTGTTTTATACTCGTGTGTGAAATAGAATTGTGATTTTTGCATATTCCATTTCCCTATGAGACACCCTCGGAGAGTAGGGTCAGGGTCAGGGTCTGCCGCTATCAACGTCTACCCTGGAGACATGTAGGGTCAAGTGCCTTGCTCAAGGGCACGTCGACAGCTCTCTTCACCTTGGTTATAGCTATAATGTTTTTGAGAAACACAACTGTCTGGAGGTAGAAGTATCAGAGCAACACAGTATTATTATTTTACCCTGCTGGTCATCTATGAATGTTTGAACATCTTGGCCATGTTCTGTTATAATCTCCACCCGGCACAGCCAGAAGAGGACTGGCCACCCCTCATAGCCTGGTTCCTCTTTAGGTTTCTTCCTATGTTCTGGCCTTTCTAGGGAGTTTTTACTAGCCACCGTGCTTCTACTTCTGCATTGCTTGCTGTTTGGGGGTTTTAGACCGGGTTTTTCTGTACGGCACTTTGTGACATCAGCTGATGTAAGAAGGGCTTTATAAATACATTTTAATTTGATTGAGAGTATCTGGTGAGTCAGGATTCCTGAATATCTACAGTACCAGTCAAACGTTTGGGCACACCTTCTCATTCCAGGAGTTTTCTTTATTTATACTATTTTCGACATTGTAGAGTAATAGTGAAGACATGAAAACTATGAAATAACACATATGGAATCATGTAATAACCAACAATTTTTTGTTTTGTTGTTGTTGTATATTTGAGAATCTTAAAAGCAGCCACAGTTTTGCACACTCTTGGCATTCTCTCTGAGAAATACAGCTTCACTCTATCCAATCAGAACAACAGGATCAACGTACAGCCCGCCTTTCTATTGACAGACAGCCAGTTGAGTTATTTGGACCACATACAACCTCGTACATGACTGATATGAGAAAGATCCTGGCGCCCCAACGTTTTTTCTTCTTCTTTAGATCACGGAAAATTACAACAACAAAAAATACTCTGATCATCATCGGATTCAGATAATTGTCTATATTCGTTACGATACTCATTTTGTCCGACTACCAGGTACACCCCCTACTACAGACGTTTTCGTGAGAAGACGGTATTTTCGGGATGTCGCCTGGTCTGACAAACAGGGCTGGTAGCTTTGCGGAAGGGTGACGTAGGAGGATGTAGTGGATTGAGACACAGCCCATGCTATCAAACAGATATCTCTAGTTGAAACAGATATCTCTAGTTCAAACAGATATCTCCAGATATCTCTAGATGAAACAGATATCTCTAGTTTAAACAGATATCTCTAGTTGAAACGTATATCTCTAGTTTAAACAGATATCTCTAGTTCAAACAGATATCTCCAGATATCTCTAGATGAAACAGATATCTCTAGTTTAAACAGGTATCTCTAGATTAAACAGATTTCTCTAGTTGAAACAGATATCTCCAGATATCTCTAGTTTAAACAGGTATCTCTAGATTAAACTGATTTCTCTAGTTTAAACAGATATCTCTAGTTTAAACAGATATCTCTAGTTTAAACAGATTTCTCTAGTTTAAACAGATATCTCTAGTTTAAACAGATTTCTCTAGTTTAAACAGATTTCTCTAGTTTAAACAGATATCTCTAGATTAAACAGATTTCTCTAGATTAAACAGATATCTCTAGTTTAAACAGATATCTCTAGTTTAAACAGATATCTCTAGTTGAAACAGATATCTCCAGATATCTCTAGTTTAAACAGATATCTCTAGATTAAACAGATATCTCTAGTTTAAACAGATATCTCTAGTTGAAACAGATTTCTCTAGTTTAAACAGATATCTCTAGTTTAAACAGATTTCTCTAGATTAAACAGATATCTCTAGTTGAAACAGATATCTCTAGTTTAAACAGATATCTCTAGTTCAAACAGATATCTCCAGATATCTCTAGATGAAACAGATATCTCTAGTTTAAACAGATATCTCTAGTTGAAACAGATATCTCTAGTTCAAACAGATATCTCCAGATATCTCTAGTTTAAACAGATTTCTCTAGATGAAACAGATATCTCTAGATGAAACAGATATCTCTAGTTTAAACAGATATCTCCAGAGTTCTCTAGATGAAACAGATTTCTCTAGATGAAACAGATATCTCTAGTTTAAACAGATATCTCCAGATATCTCTAGATGAAACAGATTTCTCTAGATGAAACAGATATCTCTAGTTTAAACAGATATCTCCAGATATCTCTAGATTAAACAGATATCTCTAGTTTAAACAGATATCTCCAGATATCTCTAGATGAAACAGATATCTCTAGTTTAAACAGATATCTCCAGATATCTCTAGATGAAACAGATATCTCTAGATGAAACAGATATCTCTAGTTTAAACAGATATCTCTAGTTCAAACATGTATCTCTAGTTTAAACAGATATCTCTAGTTTAAACAGATTTCTCTAGTTGAAACAGATATCTCTAGTTGAAACAGATATCTCTAGTTGAAACAGATATCTCCAGATATCTCTAGATGAAACAGATTTCTCTAGATGAAACAGATATCTCTAGTTGAAACAGATATCTCCAGATATCTCTAGTTTAAACAGATATCTCTAGATGAAACAGATATCTCTAGCTGAAACAGATATCTCTAGCTGAAACAGATATCTCTAGCTGAAACAGATATCTCTAGCTGAAACAGATCTCTCTAGCTGAAACAGATCTCTCTAGCTGAAACAGATCTGTCTAGCTGAAACAGATATCTCTAGCTGAAACAGATCTCTCTAGCTGAAACAGATATCTCTAGCTGAAACAGATATCTCTAGCTGAAACTGATCTCTCTAGCTGAAACAGATATCTCTAGTTTAAACAGATTTCTCTAGTTTAAACAGATATCTCTAGATTAAACAGATTTCTCTAGATTAAACAGATATCTCTAGTTTAAACAGATATCTCTAGTTTAAACAGATATCTCTAGTTGAAACAGATATCTCTAGTTGAAACAGATATCTCCAGATATCTCTAGTTTAAACAGATATCTCTAGATTAAACAGATATCTCTAGTTTAAACAGATATCTCTAGTTGAAACAGATTTCTCTAGTTTAAACAGATATCTCTAGTTTAAACAGATTTCTCTAGATTAAACAGATATCTCTAGTTGAAACAGATATCTCTAGTTTAAACAGATATCTCTAGTTCAAACAGATATCTCCAGATATCTCTAGATGAAACAGATATCTCTAGTTTAAACAGATATCTCTAGTTGAAACAGATATCTCTAGTTCAAACAGATATCTCCAGATATCTCTAGTTTAAACAGATTTCTCTAGATGAAACAGATATCTCTAGATGAAACAGATATCTCTAGTTTAAACAGATATCTCCAGATTTCTCTAGATGAAACAGATTTCTCTAGATGAAACAGATATCTCTAGTTCAAACAGATATCTCCAGATATCTCTAGATGAAACAGATATCTCTAGTTTAAACAGATATCTCTAGTTGAAACGTATATCTCTAGTTTAAACAGATATCTCTAGTTCAAACAGATATCTCCAGATATCTCTAGATGAAACAGATATCTCTAGTTTAAACAGGTATCTCTAGATTAAACAGATTTCTCTAGTTGAAACAGATATCTCCAGATATCTCTAGTTTAAACAGGTATCTCTAGATTAAACTGATTTCTCTAGTTGAAACAGATATCTCTAGTTTAAACAGATATCTCTAGATTAAACTGATTTCTCTAGTTTAAACAGATATCTCTAGTTTAAACAGATATCTCTAGTTTAAACAGATTTCTCTAGTTTAAACAGATATCTCTAGATTAAACAGATTTCTCTAGATTAAACAGATATCTCTAGTTTAAACAGATATCTCTAGTTTAAACAGATATCTCTAGTTGAAACAGATATCTCCAGATATCTCTAGTTTAAACAGATATCTCTAGATTAAACAGATATCTCTAGTTTAAACAGATATCTCTAGTTGAAACAGATTTCTCTAGTTTAAACAGATATCTCTAGTTTAAACAGATTTCTCTAGATTAAACAGATATCTCTAGTTGAAACAGATATCTCTAGTTTAAACAGATATCTCTAGTTCAAACAGATATCTCCAGATATCTCTAGATGAAACAGATATCTCTAGTTTAAACAGATATCTCTAGTTTAAACAGATATCTCTAGTTCAAACAGATATCTCCAGATATCTCTAGTTTAAACAGATTTCTCTAGATGAAACAGATATCTCTAGATGAAACAGATATCTCTAGTTTAAACAGATATCTCCAGAGTTCTCTAGATGAAACAGATTTCTCTAGATGAAACAGATATCTCTAGTTTAAACAGATATCTCCAGATATCTCTAGATGAAACAGATTTCTCTAGATGAAACAGATATCTCTAGTTTAAACAGATATCTCCAGATATCTCTAGATTAAACAGATATCTCTAGTTTAAACAGATATCTCCAGATATCTCTAGATGAAACAGATATCTCTAGTTTAAACAGATATCTCCAGATATCTCTAGATGAAACAGATATCTCTAGATGAAACAGATATCTCTAGTTTAAACAGATATCTCTAGTTCAAACATGTATCTCTAGTTTAAACAGATATCTCTAGTTTAAACAGATTTCTCTAGTTGAAACAGATATCTCTAGTTGAAACAGATATCTCTAGTTGAAACAGATATCTCCAGATATCTCTAGATGAAACAGATTTCTCTAGATGAAACAGATATCTCTAGTTGAAACAGATATCTCCAGATATCTCTAGTTGAAACAGATATCTCTAGATGAAACAGATATCTCTAGTTTAAACAGATATCTCTAGTTCAAACAGGTATCTCTAGTTTAAACAGATATCTCTAGTTTAAACAGATATCTCTAGTTGAAACAGATATCTCTAGTTGAAACAGATATCTCTAGTTGAAACAGATATCTCTAGTTGAAACAGATATCTCTAGTTGAAACAGATATCTCTAGTTTAAACAGATATATCTAGTTTAAACAGATATCTCTAGTTTAAACAGATATCTCTAGTTTAAACAGATTTCTCTAGTTTAAACAGATTTCTCTAGTTTAAACAGATATCTCTAGATTAAACAGATTTCTCTAGATTAAACAGATATCTCTAGTTTAAACAGATATCTCTAGTTTAAACAGATATCTCTAGTTGAAACAGATATCTCCAGATATCTCTAGTTTAAACAGATATCTCTAGATTAAACAGATATCTCTAGTTTAAACAGATATCTCTAGTTGAAACAGATTTCTCTAGTTTAAACAGATATCTCTAGTTTAAACAGATTTCTCTAGATTAAACAGATATCTCTAGTTGAAACAGATATCTCTAGTTTAAACAGATATCTCTAGTTCAAACAGATATCTCCAGATATCTCTAGATGAAACAGATATCTCTAGTTTAAACAGATATCTCTAGTTCAAACAGATATCTCTAGTTTAAACAGATATCTCCAGATATCTCTAGTTTAAACAGATTTCTCTAGATGAAACAGATATCTCTAGATGAAACAGATATCTCTAGTTTAAACAGATATCTCCAGATTTCTCTAGATGAAACAGATTTCTCTAGATGAAACAGATATCTCTAGTTTAAACAGATATCTCCAGATATCTCTAGATGAAACAGATTTCTCTAGATGAAACAGATATCTCTAGTTTAAACAGATATCTCCAGATATCTCTAGATTAAACAGATATCTCTAGTTTAAACAGATATCTCCAGATATCTCTAGATGAAACAGATATCTCTAGTTTAAACAGATATCTCCAGATATCTCTAGATGAAACAGATATCTCTAGATGAAACAGATATCTCTAGTTTAAACAGATATCTCTAGTTCAAACATGTATCTCTAGTTTAAACAGATATCTCTAGTTTAAACAGATTTCTCTAGTTGAAACAGATATCTCTAGTTGAAACAGATATCTCTAGTTGAAACAGATATCTCCAGATATCTCTAGATGAAACAGATTTCTCTAGATGAAACAGATATCTCTAGTTGAAACAGATATCTCCAGATATCTCTAGTTGAAACAGATATCTCTAGTTGAAACAGATATCTCTAGTTGAAACAGATATCTCTAGTTTAAACAGATATATCTAGTTTAAACAGATATCTCTAGTTGAAACAGATATCTCTAGATGAAACAGATATCTCTAGATTAAACAGATATCTCTAGTTGAAACAGATATCTCTAGTTTAAACAGATTTCTCTAGATTAAACAGATGTCTCTAGATTAAACAGATATCTCCATCGCTTAAACTGATGGTATTTAATGGAGAATTTTTATCATGCTACTTAGATCGACGCACCGGTGCGTCAATAGACTCTAGGGAAATAATTGTATGAGTCCCTTTTCTATGGTACTGCAACCAATGTACCAATGTACCATCTACAGTTTACGGTCCCTTTTCCAGTTGGACAGGTAACTCTCCGCATTGAAGTTATTGCCTGCCCAGCCCCCAGCCCCAAGCCCTAGCCCTAGACCTTTCCTCTCTAAGTTATTGTCTATCCAGTCCCCAAGCCCTAGACCTTTCCTCTCTAAGTTATTGTCTATCCAGTCCCCAAGCCCTAGACCTTTCCTCTCTAAGTTATTGTCTACCCAGTCCCCAAGCCCTAGACCTTTCCTCTCTAAGTTATTGTCTATCCAGTCCCCAAGCCCTAGACCTTTCCTCTCTAAGTTATTGTCTATCCAGTCCCCAAGCCCTAGACCTTTCCTCTCTAAGTTATTGTCTATCCAGTCCCCAAGCCCTAGACCTTTCCTCTCTAAGTTATTGTTTATCCAGTAACCAACCCCAAGCCCTAGACCTTTCCTCTCTAAGTTATTACCTATCCAGTCCCCAAGCCCTAGACCTTTCCTCTCTAAGTTATTAACTACCCAGTCCCCAAGCCCTAGACCTTTCCTCTCTAAGTTATTACCTATCCAGTCCCCAAGCCCTAGACCTTTCCTCTCTAAGTTATTACCTATCCAGTCCCCAAGCCCTAGACCTTTCCTCTCTAAGTTATTGTCTATCCAGTCCCCAAGCCCTAGACCTTTCCTCTCTAAGTTATTACCTATCCAGTCCCCATAGCCCATTCCTCACTAAGTTATTACCTACCCAGTCCCCAAGCACTAGACCTTGAAGAGTTCAGGGTGCAGCCAGTAATGCAGACATTTCAGAGTGGCTCAGTAATTCCCTATCTAGTGCACTACTTTTGACCAAGGCTCCCTGTAAAGGGTATTAAAGTGGCAGTTGGGACGCGGTCGTTGAGTGTCTCAGTAACTGAATGCTTTTTTTTTTCATTCTTCCTTCAATATTTGTGTCATTTAGATTTCAGTAAAATGGCTCAGTGTGCAGAAAAGGTCACGTTATGTGAAATCAATTACCTTCTAAACACCCAGAGGAAAACCTATTTCTTCCACTGACAGGATGGATTAGAAAAGCTCTTAGTATTGGAGTTCACAAAGTCATATTCACTGACTGTTACAGATCGAGGGAAATGTTTTTCATATGTGACTCACCACCTGGATGATTTTATACATTGGATAAAAGTAGAGACTCAGAGCTACAAAATGGTATATCATACACGGTATCTTTGAGGAACAATGGGAAAGTAATTCTACTTTGAAAGTTGATACACTTGTAAACTCACGTTTGAGAAAAGGGCCCTTGAATGTTTTAGTACCTAATAGAGAGCTCTGCTTTGTCTCCACCCATTCAGTATTGTTCACACCCTCTTAAGCCTTTAGCCCCACCCATCTCTTTAAGGATTCACATGAGGTCATGTGATAAAGACTAAAAGTGGTAGTAGCCTAAAATAAGGAAAAATTACAGGTCAACAGAAAGTGTCCAGATTAAAATATGTTATAAATATTAGATGACGCTTACCCAGGTACACTTGTCTAAATTGATGGGTCATGTGGAATAAATGCTACAACACCCAGCCACATCCAGTCGTGGAAAAAATACTAAATTGTCATACTTGAGTAAAAGTATAAATAATTTCAAATTCCTTATATTAAACCAGACGGCAGAAAAAAATCAATTTTTTATTGACGGATAGCCTGGGGCACAATGTACTTAAATATCAAAAATAAACAATTTCAACTTCCTGATATTAAGCAAAACCAGATGCAATAATTGAATGATTTTTTTTTAATGGGTAGCCAGGGGCAACACTCCAACACTCAGACATTTGTGTTTAGTGAGTCCTCCAGATCAGAGGCAGTAGGGATGGCCAGGGAGTGTTTGAATTGGACAATTTTCCTTTCAAAATGTAACGAGCACTTTTGGGTGTCAAAGAAAATATATGGAGTAAAAAGTACATTCGTTTCTTTACGAATGTAGTGAAGTGAAAGTTATAAAAATATAAATAGTAAAGTAATGTACAGATATCACAAAAAACGACTTAAGTAGTACTTTAAAGTATTTTTACACCACTGCCCAAATACCTTCACATCAGTACATTAGCATACTTTATATACTGTTACACACACACACTTATCACATAGTATTCCATACATAAGTTAAAGGCCATGCGACCTGAGTTGAAACCTAAGTGAGGTGCACATGTACAGTACATAAACAGATGCATGCGCCATATACTTAAGTGGTGGACACTTGATACGGTCACATGATATTGTTGTGGTATGTCACAAAATCATGTTACGACCACACATATAAATATTGCAAAGATAACGCCATATCTCAGACTGGCTAATAAAATTAAAAGATTAAGATGGGCACTAACACAGACACTGGACAGAGGAATTCTGCCTAGAAGGCCAGCATCCCGGAGTCGCCTCTTCACTGTTGACGTTGAGACTGGTGTTTTGCAGGTACTATTTAATAATGAAGCTGCCAGTTGAGGACTTGTGAGGTGTCTGTTTCTCAAACTAGACACGCTAATGTACTTGTCCTCTTGCTCAGTTGTGCACCGGGGCCTCCCACTCCTCTTTCTATTCTATTCTGGTTAGACTCTCCTGTGAAGACGTGACTTGCGACATACACCTAAGTGTCCTGAATCGGGTCACATACGTAGTGTTAGGTAGTGTTGAAGTGGAAACAGAGAATCACTGTCAGTGTTAATAAAAAAGACAAATAGACAGAGTTTGATTGGATGGAATCTAAATACCATACCAGGAAAACAGGATGAATGTCATCAAAATGACATGGAACTCAAATGTGTCGTGTCTTGACTATCATTAATGTGATTGATGGTTATTTTTTATAAAATAATTAAATACCCCGTTAAATTATTACGCGATTAAATTACTCATGTAACCAATTCATTAAGTAGTAATGGGGCACCACGGGAAAAGTTACTTAACGAGTTACTATCTTCCGACTAAACTCTAAAGATATAAATATCTCTTACATCAGTCACAGTCAATTCATTCATTATTATTTACCTTCAGTCTCATTCTGAATGTCGTACAATCCTTGGATATCTGCACAAACGAGCATAAATTATGAATCAGCAAATATACAAATTGGCTTAATTATTTATTTACTAACTAACTAAATAATCACACAGAATTACATAAACACTCAAACAGAATAGCTTACACATTGATTACTACAGTCGTGGCCAAAAGTTTTGAGAATGACACAAATATTTATTTTCACAAAGTCTGCTGTTATGAAGAGTGATCAGAGGAATTGCAATTACTTGCAAAGTCCCTCTTTGCCATGCAAATGAACTGAATCCCCCAAAAACATTTGCACTGCATTTCAGCCCTGCCACAAAAGGACCAGCTGACATCATGTCAGTGATTCTCTCGTTAACACGGGTGTGAGTGTTGACGAGGACAAGGCTGGAGAGCCCTCTGTCATGCTGATTGAGTTTGAATAACAGACTGGAAGCTTCAAAAGGAGGGTGGTGCTTGGAATCATTGTTCTTCCTCTGTCAACCATGGTTACCTGCAAGGAAACACGTGCCGTCATCATTGCTTCACAGGCAAGGATATTGCTGCCAGTAAGATTGCACCTAAATCAACCATTTATCGGATCATCAAGAACTTCAAGGAGAGCGGTTCAATTGTTGTGAAGAAGGCTTCAGGGCAACCAAGAAAGTCCGGCAAGCGCCAGGACCATCTCCTAAAGTTGATTCAGCTGCGGAATCGGGGCACCACCAGTACAGAGCTTGCTCAGGAATGGCAGCAGGCAGGTGTGAATGCATCTGCACGCACAGTGAGGCGAAGACTTTTTGAGGATGGCCTGGTGTCAAGAAGGGCAGCAAAGAAGCCACTTCTCTCCAGGAAAAACATCAGGAACAGACTGATATTCTGCAAAAGGTACAGGGATTGGACTGCTGAGGACTGGGGTAAAGTCATTTTCCCTGATGAATCCCCTTTCCGATTGTTTGGGGCATCCGGAAAAAGTACGTGGCTCGGGGAACAAAACATCGATATTTTGGGTCCATGGCCCGGACCTTAAGCACTCGGGGGAAAAGGGCATTCCCTCCTTTTGTCATAATGTCTGTGCTCACGTGGCCACTGACTTGGTTAAGATTTTATTTGAAAAACAATTCTCTCATTTAGAAGGCTAACATCACATTACATCTTCTCACAAATAGTTTCGTATTTAATCATATAAGTTCCACAACATCTAGGATGTGAATCTGATCACTGGGAAAATATACACATTCAGAGATACAGTTATGTTGTTCTACTGTTCCTAGAGTCACGTTGGCATAAATGATTCGGGAGACAGGCGCAGGAATGCGTAATAGGTTTTATTATTAAACCCAAATTACGGCGTGCCGTGTAAAGGGGACGGGGACGAAGACCAAACAAACACGTAACAAAAACATAGGGCTGAAACCCCCAAACAAAAGAGCGAAGAGTACCTTGAATAAATAACACACGCGCACGATGGTTAACACACGGGACGAGACCCGGAATCATCTGCGCAATCCACAAGGGCACGATGGTTAACACACGGGACGAGACCCGTGATCATCTGCGCAATCCACAAGGGCACGAAAGCCAAAACAACACAGCACAGGTACTCACAAGACCAACGGACATTGTAACAATAATCGACCCCACCATGGTAAAACAAAGGGCTCGTTTTGTCAGGCTGTGGGTAACTGGTGCATGGAATCAGGCGCAGGAGAGCAGAGATGAGTGTACAAGGTAATTTATTCCACGAACAGCACCAGTATAAAACAAATACTAAAGGTGCGTGAAATTACCGGTCACTCGTAAATAACGGGCGTAATAACGAACCCGGCAAACAATACCAGCCAACAAGTAACGACCTGAACATTATATACAAACACGCACACAAACATGGGGGAAACAGAGGGTTAAATAATGAACATGTAATCGGGGAATAGAAACCAGGTGTGTAGAAAACAAAGACAAAACAAATGGAAAATGAAAAGTGGATCGGCGATGGCTAGAAAGCCGGTGATGTCGACCGCCGAACGCCGACCCGAACAAGGATAGGGACCGACTTCGGCGGAAGTCGTGAGACATATATACAAATACAATCTGTGGGAATAGGGGCCAAGTGTGCGCAAGGAAAGCTCCAGAGGGATCCGTGACACTTAGTTACATCACAAATTAGAAATTAATATCGACATGATTGTTCCATAAGTATCCTTCCAATTGTTTGGAATATAGAAATATTGTTTAATTATTTATGTTACCGTACTGCAACGACTCTCTATTTCTGTGGTAACAAAGAGATTTAACTTCCATTTCTAAAAGAGTGGGAGGCAGAATTTTCCTGCAGGTATTTACGACAATCATAAAACTGCGGTGGGAGAGAGAGAGAGCGAGAGAGAGGAGGGGGGGGGGGGGGGGGGGTGCCTATGATCCTCACCCAAAAGGGCAAATCATGACAATGATTTATACTGTAGTACTGGTAACAGTCTGAGACATCTCAGGATCGGTATATTATTGGAAGTTTTCACATTGAAAAGGTCATATAGGTTATTCTAACATGATGATTGATATGATTACAGCAGCTGTAGAACAGGCTTGTCATAGTGTTATGTTACCGTAACATATGATTACAGCAGCTGTAGAACAGGCTGGTCGTAGTGTTATGTTACCGTAACATATGATTACAGCAGCTGTAGAACAGGCTTGTCATAGTGTTATGTTACCGTAACATATGATTACAGCAGCTGTGTTATGATACTGTAACATATGATTACAGCAGCTGTGTTATGTTACCGTAACATATGATTACAGCAGCTGTAGGACAGGCTTGTCGTAGTGTTATGTTACTGTAACATATGATTACAGCAGCTGTAGGACAGGCTTGTCATAGTGTTATGTTACCGTAACATATGATTACAGCAGCTGTAGGACAGGCTTGTCATAGTGTTATGTTACCGTAACATATGATTACAGCAGCTGTAGAACAGGCTTGTCATAGTGTTATGTTACTGTAACATATGATTACAGCAGCTGTAGGACAGGCTTGTCATAGTGTTATGTTACTGTAACATATGATTACAGCAGCTGTAGGACAGGCTTGTCATAGTGTTATGTTACTGTAACATATGATTACAGCAGCTGTAGGACAGGCTTGTCATAGTGTTATGTTACCGTAACATGATTACAGCAGCTGTAGAACAGGCTTGTCATAGTGTTATGTTACTGTAACATATGATTACAGCAGCTGTAGGACAGGCTTGTCATAGTGTTATGTTACCGTAACATGATTACAGCAGCTGTAGAACAGGCTTGTCATAGTGTTATGTTACTGTAACATATGATTACAGCAGCTGTAGGACAGGCTTGTCATAGTGTTATGTTACTGTAACATATGATTACAGCAGCTGTGTTATGTTACCGTAACGTATGATTACAGCAGCTGTAGGACAGGCTTGTCATAGTGTTATGTTACCGTAACATATGATTACAGCAGCTATAGGACAGGCTTGTCATAGTGTTATGTTACCGTAACATATGATTACAGCAGCTATAGAACAGGCTTGTCATAGTGTTATGTTACCGTAACATATGATTACAGCAGCTGTGTTATGTTACTGTAACATATGATTACAGCAGCTGTAGGACAGGCTTGTCATAGTGTTATGTTACTGTAACATATGATTACAGCAGCTGTAGGACAGGCTTGTCATAGTGTTATGTTACCGTAACATATGATTACAGCAGCTGTGTTATGTTACTGTAACATATGATTACAGCAGCTGTAGGACAGGCTTGTCATAGTGTTATGTTACCGTAACATATGATTACAGCAGCTGTGTTATGTTACTGTAACATATAATTACAGCAGCTGTAGGACAGGCTTGTCATAGTGTTATGTTACCGTAACATATGATTACAGCAGCTGTAGGACAGGCTTGTCATAGTGTTATGTTACCGTAACATATGATTACAGCAGCTATAGAACAGGCTTGTCATAGTGTTATGTTACCGTAACATATGATTACAGCAGCTGTGTTATGTTACTGTAACATATGATTACAGCAGCTCTAGGACAGGCTTGTCATAGTGTTATGTTACCGTAACATATGATTACAGCAGCTATAGGACAGGCTTGTCATAGTGTTATGTTACCGTAACATATGATTACAGCAGCTGTGTTATGTTACTGTAACATATAATTACAGCAGCTGTAGGACAGGCTTGTCATAGTGTTATGTTACCGTAACATATGATTACAGCAGCTGTGTTATGTTACTGTAACATATGATTACAGCAGCTGTAGGACAGGCTTGTCATAGTGTTATGTTACCGTAACATATGATTACAGCAGCTGTAGGACAGGCTGGTCATAGTGTTATGTTACTGTAACATATGATTACAGCAGCTATAGGACAGGCTTGTCGTAGTGTTATGTTACCGTAACATATGAATACAGCAGCTGTAGGACAGGCTTGTCATAGTGTTATGTTACTGTAACATATGATTACAGCAGCTGTGTTATGTTACCGTAACATATGATTACAGCAGCTGTGTTATGTTACTGTAACTTATGATTACAGCAGCTGTAGGACAGGCTTGTCATAGTGTTATGATACTGTAACATATGATTACAGCAGCTGTGTTATGTTACTGTAACATATGATTACAGCAGCTGTGTTATGTTACCGTAACATATGATTACAGCAGCTGTGTTATGTTACTGTAACATATGATTACAGCAGCTATAGGACAGGCTTGTCGTAGTGTTATGTTACTGTAACATATGATTACAGCAGCTGTAGGACAGGCTTGTCATAGTGTTATGTTACTGTAACATATGAATACAGCAGCTGTGTTATGTTACCGTAACATATGATTACAGCAGCTGTAGGACAGGCTTGTCATAGTGTTATGTTACCGTAACATGATTACAGCAGCTGTAGGACAGGCTTGTCATAGTGTTATGTTACCGTAACATATGATTACAGCTGCTGTAGAACAGGCTTGTCATAGTGTTATGTTACCGTAACATATGATTACAGCAGCTGTAGGACAGGCTTGTCATAGTGTTATGTTACCGTAACATATGATTACAGCTGCTGTAGAACAGGCTTGTCATAGTGTTATGTTACCGTAACGTATGATTACAGCAGCTGTAGGACAGGCTTGTCATAGTGTTATGTTACTGTAACATATGATTACAGCAGCTGTAGAACAGGCTGGTCGTAGTGTTATGTTACCGTAACATGATTACAGCAGCTGTAGGACAGGCTTGTCATAGTGTTATGATACTGTAACATATGATTACAGCAGCTGTGTTATGTTACTGTAACATATGATTACAGCAGCTGTAGGACAGGCTTGTCATAGTGTTATGTTACTGTAACATATGATTACAGCAGCTGTAGGACAGGTTTGTCGTAGTGTTATGTTACTGTAACATGATTACAGCAGCTATAGGACAGGCTTGTCATAGTGTTATGTTACCGTAACGTATGATTACAGCAGCTGTAGGACAGGCTTGTCATAGTGTTATGTTACCGTAACATATGATTACAGCAGCTGTAGGACAGGCTTGTCATAGTGTTATGTTACCATAACATATGATTACAGCAGCTGTAGGACAGGCTTGTCATAGTGTTATGTTACTGTAACATATGATTACAGCAGCTGTGTTATGTTACCGTAACATATGATTACAGCAGCTGTAGGACAGGCTTGTCATAGTGTTATGTTACCGTAACATGATTACAGCAGCTGTAGGACAGGCTTGTCATAGTGTTATGTTACTGTAACATATGATTACAGCAGCTGTAGGACAGGCTTGTCATAGTGTTATGTTACTGTAACATATGATTACAGCAGCTGTGTTATGTTACCGTAACATATGATTACAGCAGCTATAGAACAGGCTTGTCTTAGTGTTATGTTACCGTAACATATGATTACAGCAGCTGTGTTATGTTACCGTAACATATGATTACAGCAGCTGTGTTATGTTACCGTAACATGATTACAGCAGCTGTAGAACAGGCTGGTCGTAGTGTTATGTTACCGTAACATATGATTACAGCAGCTGTAGAACAGGCTTGTCATAGTGTTATGTTACTGTAACATATGATTACAGCAGCTGTGTTATGTTACCGTAACATATGATTACAGCAGCTGTAGGACAGGCTGGTCATAGTGTTATGTTACCGTAACATATGATTACAGCAGCTGTGTTATGTTACTGTAACATATGATTACAGCAGCTGTAGAACAGGCTTGTCATAGTGTTATGTTACCGTAACATATGATTACAGCAGCTGTGTTATGTTACCGTAACATATGATTACAGCAGCTATAGGACAGGCTTGTCATAGTGTTATGTTACTGTAACATATGATTACAGCAGCTGTGTTATGTTACTGTAACATATGATTACAGCAGCTATAGGACAGGCTTGTCATAGTGTTATGTTACTGTAACATATGATTACAGCAGCTATAGGACAGGCTGGTCGTAGTGTTATGTTACTGTAACATATGATTACAGCAGCTATAGGACAGGCTGGTCGTAGTGTTATGTTACCGTAACATATGATTACAGCAGCTGTAGAACAGGCTTGTCATAGTGTTATGTTACCGTAACATATGATTACAGCAGCTGTAGGACAGGCTGGTCGTAGTGTTATGTTACTGTAACTTATGATTACAGCAGCTGTAGGACAGGTTTGTCGTAGTGTTATGTTACCGTAACATATGATTACAGCAGCTGTGTTATGTTACCGTAACATGTGATTACAGCAGCTGTAGAACAGGCTTGTCATAGTGTTATGTTACCGTAACATATGATTACATCAGCTGTAGGACAGGCTTGTCATAGTGTTATGATACTGTAACATATGATTACAGCAGCTGTAGGACAGGCTTGTCATAGTGTTATGTTACCGTAACATATGATTACAGCAGCTGTAGGACAGGCTTGTCATAGTGTTATGTTACTGTAACATATGATTACAGCAGCTGTAGGACAGGCTTGTCATAGTGTTATGTTACCGTAACATATGATTACAGCAGCTGTAGGACAGGCTTGTCATAGTGTTATGTTACCGTAACATATGATTACAGCAGCTGTAGGACAGGCTTGTCATAGTGTTATGTTACTGTAACATATGATTACAGCAGCTGTAGGACAGGCTTGTCATAGTGTTATGTTACCGTAACATATGATTACAGCAGCTGTAGGACAGGCTTGTCATAGTGTTATGTTACCGTAACATATGATTACAGCAGCTGTAGGACAGGCTTGTCATAGTGTTATGTTACCGTAACATATGATTACAGCAGCTGTAGGACAGGCTTGTCATAGTGTTATGTTACCGTAACATACGATTACAGCAGCTGTGTTATGTTACTGTAACATATGATTACAGCAGCTGTAGGACAGGCTTGTCATAGTGTTATGTTACCGTAACATATGATTACAGCAGCTGTAGGACAGGCTTGTCATAGTGTTATGTTACCGTAACATATGATTACAGCAGCTGTAGAACAGGCTTGTCATAGTGTTATGTTACCGTAACATATGATTACAGCAGCTATAGGACAGGTTTGTCATAGTGTTATGTTACTGTAACATATGATTACAGCAGCTATAGGACAGGCTGGTCGTAGTGTTATGTTACCGTAACATATGATTACAGCAGCTGTAGAACAGGCTTGTCATAGTGTTATGTTACCGTAACATATGATTACAGCAGCTGTAGGACAGGCTTGTCATAGTGTTATGTTACCGTAACATATGATTACAGCAGCTGTAGAACAGGCTTGTCATAGTGTTATGTTACCGTAACATATGATTACAGCAGCTGTAGGACAGGCTTGTCATAGTGTTATGTTACCGTAACATATGATTACAGCAGCTGTAGGACAGGCTTGTCATAGTGTTATGTTACTGTAATATATGATTACAGCAGCTGTAGGACAGGCTGGTCGTAGTGTTATGTTACCGTAACATATGATTACAGCAGCTGTAGGACAGGCTTGTCATAGTGTTATGTTACTGTAATATATGATTACAGCAGCTGTAGGACAGGCTGGTCGTAGTGTTATGTTACCGTAACATATGATTACAGCAGCTATAGGACAGGCTTGTCATAGTGTTATGTTACCGTAACATATGATTACAGCAGCTGTAGAACAGGCTTGTCATAGTGTTATGTTACCGTAACATGATTACAGCAGCTATAGGACAGGCTTGTCATAGTGTTATGTTACTGTAACATATGATTACAGCAGCTGTGTTATGTTACCGTAACGTATGATTACAGCAGATGTAGGACAGGCTTGTCATAGTGTTATGTTACCGTAACATATGATTACAGCAGCTGTAGGACAGGCTTGTCATAGTGTTATGTTACTGTAACATATGATTACAGCAGCTGTAGGACAGGCTTGTCATAGTGTTATGTTACCGTAACATATGATTACAATAACAAGGCAGACTGATGCTGATATAAACATTCACTTACTATGGCTGAGAAATGTGGTTGTTTCCACTAGCTACCTCAATAAGATGAATGCACTGACTGACTGGAAGTCGCTCAGGATGAAAGATTCTGCTAAATGAATGAAATGTCAAATGTAATGACACGGTGTTATATGGAGCTGCACTGTGTTGAAAAACACCTCCAAAAACACCAAGTATATTAACTGACCAAACCAAAGTCCCTTCACACCTCAGAAACACTGTTTTACATCCTTACTGTTGTAACCCTTGTTAACCTTTGTTATTTATTTTTATTTAACTTTTATTTAACTAGACTTGTCAGTTAAGAACAAATTCTTATTTTACAATGACTGCCTACCCCGGCTCAACGCAGACAGCGCTGGGCCAATTGTGCGCCGCCCTATGAGACTCCAAATCACGGCCGGTTGTGATACAGCCTGGAATCGAACCAGGGTCTGTAGTGACGCCTCTAGCACTGATATATAGTGCCTTAGACCGCTGCGCCACTCGGGAGCCCCAAATTGACTGTTTGGCCTTTCTAAAACCTTGTTTAATAGCTGTGTGTTGTATTGACTGTTCGTCCTGTCTTAAACCTTGTTTAATAGCTGTGTGTTGTATGTTGTATTGACTGTGTGTCCTGTCTTAAACCTTGTTTAATAGCTGTATGTTGTATTGACTGTTTGTCCTGTCTTAAACCTTGTTTAATAGCTGTGTATTGTATTGACTGTTCGTCCTGTCTTAAACCTTGTTTAATAGCTGTGTGTTGTATTGTATTGACTGTTTGTCCTGTCTTAAACCTTGTTTAATAGCTGTGTGTTGTATTGACTGTTCGTCCTGTCTTAAACCTTGTTTAATAGCTGTGTGTTGTATTGTATTGACTGTTTGTCCTGTCTTAAACCTTGTTTAATAGCTGTGTGTTGTATTGACTGTTCGTCCTGTCTTAAACCTTGTTTAATAGCTGTGTGTTGTATTGTATTGACTGTTTGTCCTGTCTTAAACCTTGTTTAATAGCTGTGTGTTGTATTGACTGTTTGTCCTGTCTTAAACCTTGTTTAATAGCTGTATGTTGTATTGACTGTTCGTCCTGTCTTAAACCTTGTTTAATAGCTGTGTGTTGTATTGTATTGACTGTTTGTCCTGTCTTAAACCTTGTTTAATAGCTGTATGTTGTATTGACTGTTCGTCCTGTCTTAAACCTTGTTTAATAGCTGTGTATTGTATTGACTGTTCGTCCTGTCTTAAACCTTGTTTAATAGCTGTATGTTGTATTGACTGTTTGTCCTGTCTTAAACCTTGTTTAATAGCTGTGTATTGTATTGACTGTTCGTCCTGTCTTAAACCTTGTTTAATAGCTGTGTGTTGTATTGTATTGACTGTTTGTCCTGTCTTAAACCTTGTTTAATAGCTGTGTGTTGTATTGACTGTTCGTCCTGTCTTAAACCTTGTTTAATAGCTGTGTGTTGTATTGTATTGACTGTTTGTCCTGTCTTAAACCTTGTTTAATAGCTGTGTGTTGTATTGACTGTTCGTCCTGTCTTAAACCTTGTTTAATAGCTGTGTGTTGTATTGTATTGACTGTTTGTCCTGTCTTAAACCTTGTTTAATAGCTGTGTGTTGTATTGACTGTTTGTCCTGTCTTAAACCTTGTTTAATAGCTGTATGTTGTATTGACTGTTCGTCCTGTCTTAAACCTTGTTTAATAGCTGTGTGTTGTATTGTATTGACTGTTTGTCCTGTCTTAAACCTTGTTTAATAGCTGTGTGTTGTATTGACTGTGTGTCCTGTCTTAAACCTTGTTTAATAGCTGTATGTTGTATTGACTGTGTGTCCTGTCTTAAACCTTGTTTAATAGCTGTGTGTTGTATTGACTGTTCGTCCTGTCTTAAACCTTGTTTAATAGCTGTATGTTGTATTGACTGTTTGTCCTGTCTTAAACCTTGTTTAATAGCTGTATGTTGTATTGACTGTTCGTCCTGTCTTAAACCTTGTTTATTAGCTGTGTGTTGTATTGTATTGACTGTGTGTCCTGTCTTAAACCTTGTTTAATAGCTGTATGTTGTATGGACTGTTTGTCCTGTCTTAAACCTTGTTTAATAGCTGTATGTTGTATTGACTGTTCGTCCTGTCTTAAACCTTGTTTAATAGCTGTGTGTTGGGTTTGTATTGTGTTGTATTGACTGTGTGTGAGGCTGAGGAGAGGCGGGGAAGGAGAGAGGGAGGAAGGCAGGCGGGGACGGAGAGAGGGAGAGATGGAGGGAGGCAGGTGGAGATGGAGAGAGGGAGGGAGGCAGGTAGGCGGGGAGGGAGAGAGGGAGGGAGGGAGGCAGGCAGGCGGGGAGGGAGAGAGGGAGGGAGGCAGATGGAGAGGCGGGGAGCTGAGGAAGGATTGTTGGAGGCAGAAGATAAAAGCATCGGGGTTCGGCCCAAATGGCACCATATTCCTTATATAGTGTGGTTCTGGCCCTGTGGGCCCTGGTTAAAGTAGTGCAGTATATTCCTTATATAGTGTGGTTCTGGCCCTGTGGGCCCTGGTTAAAGTAGTGCAGTATGTCCCTTATATAGTGTGGTTCTGGCCCTGTGGGCCCTGGTTAAAGTAGTGCAGTATGTTCCTTATATAGTGTGGTTCTGGCCCTGTGGGCCCTGGTTAAAGTAGTGCAGTATATCCCTTATATAGTGTTGTTCTGGCCCTGAGGGCCCTGGTTAATGTAGTGCAGTATATCTCTTATATAGTGTGGTTCTGGCCCTGTGGGCCCTGGTTAAAGTAGTGCAGTATATCCCTTATATAGTGTGGTTCTGGCCCTGTGGGCCCTGGTTAATGTAGTGCAGTATATCTCTTATATAGTGTGGTTCTGGCCCTGTGGGCCCTGGTTAATGTAGTGCAGTATATTCCTTATATAGTGTGGTTCTGGCCCTGGTTAATGTAGTGCAGTATGTTCCTTATATAGTGTGGTTCTGGCCCTGGTTAATGTAGTGCAGTATGTTCCTTATATAGTGTGGTTCTGGCCCTGGCTAATGTAGTGCAGTATATTCCTTATATAGTGTGGTTCTGGCCCTGTGGGCCCTGGCTAAAGTAGTGCAGTATATTCCTTATATAGTGTGGTTCTGGCCCTGTGGGCCCTGGTTAAAGTAGTGCAGTATGTTCCTTATGAAGTGTGGTTCTGGCCCTGGTTAATGTAGTGCAGTGTAAATGGGTTAGGATGCCACTCAACCCTGGCCTGGTTAGCCAGACAAACCAGCACAAACCTCTGGCAGGGAGAGAGAACAGCATGTTGAATCCCGGGGATTAGAACAGAGCACAGCATGTTGAATCATTGGGAGTAGAACAGAGCACAGCATGCTGAATCCCTGGGATTAGAACAGAGCACAGCATGCTGAATCCCTGGGATTAGAACAGAGCACAGCATGTTGAATCCCTGGGATTAGAACAGAGCACAGCATGCTGAATCCCTGGGATTAGAACAGAGCACAGTATGCTGAATCCCTGGGATTAGAACAGAGCACAGTATGCAAATCCCTGGGATTAGAACAGAGCACAACATGCTGAATCCCTGGGATTAGAACAGAGCACAGCATGCTGAAACCCTGGGATTAGAACAGAGCACAGCATGCTGAATCCCTGGGATTAGAACAGAGCACAACATGCTGAATCCCTGGGATTAGAACAGAGCACAGCATGCTGAATCCCTGGGATTAGAACAGAGCACAGCATGCTGAATCCCTGGGAGTAGAACAGAGCACAGCATGCTGAATCCCTGGGATTAGAACAGAGCACAGCATGCTGAATCCCTGGGAGTAGAACAGAGCACAGCATGCTGAATCCCTGGGAGTAGAACAGAGCACAGCATGCTGAATCCCTGGGATTAGAACAGAGCACAGCATGCTGAATCCCTGGGATTAGAACAGAGCACAGCATGCTGAATCCCTGGGATTAGAACAGAGCACAGCATGTTGAATCCCTGGGATTAGAACAGAGCACAGCATGCTGAATCCCTGGGATTAGAACAGAGCACAGCATGTTGAATCACTGGGAGTAGAACAGAGCACAGCATGCTGAATCCCTGGGATTAGAACAGAGCACAGCATGCTGAATCCCTGGGATTAGAACAGAGCACAGCATGTTGAATCCCTGGGATTAGAACAGAGCACAGCATGCTGAATCCCTGGGATTAGAACAGAGCACAGTATGCTAAATCCCTGGGATTAGAACAGAGCACAGTATGCAAATCCCTGGGATTAGAACAGAGCACAACATGCTGAATCCCTGGGATTAGAACAGAGCACAGCATGCTGAATCCCTGGGATTAGAACAGAGCACAGCATGCTGAATCCCTGGGATTAGAACAGAGCACAGTATGCTAAATCCCTGGGATTAGAACAGAGCACAGCATGCTGAATCCCTGGGATTAGAACAGAGCACAACATGCTGAATCCCTGGGATTAGAACAGAGCACAGCATGCTGAATCCCTGGGATTAGAACAGAGCACAGCATGTTGAATCCTTGGGATTAGAACAGAGCCCAGCCACAGCCCAATGAAGCCCAATGTTACGGCTACATACTGGTAATGCATCTGATCTCACAGACTAGGCACAGCTGTGTGTGTGTGTGTGTGTGTGTGTGTGTGTGTGTGTGTGTGTGTGTGTGTGTGTGTGTGTGTGTGTGTGTGTGTGTGTGTGTGTGTGTGTGTGTGTGTGTGTTGGTGGTGGGGGGGGGGGGGGGGGGGGGGGCTGGGGGACTGGGGGATCTTTTTAGGTGGATTCATTTTCAGGGCAGTTCAGTTATGTGATGTTCCTACCAGTCATATCAGTCTTCAGTTATGTGATGTACCTACCAGTCATAACAGTCTTCAGTTATGTGATGTTCCTACCAGTCATAACAGTGATGTTCCTACCAGTCATAACAGTGATGTTCCTACCAGTCATAACAGTGATGTTCCTACCAGTCATAACAGTGATGTTCCTACCAGTCATAACTGTGATGTTCCCACCAGTCATAACAGTGATGTTCCTACCAGTCATTACAGTGATGTTCCTACCAGTCATTACAGTGATGTTCCTACCAGTCATAACTGTGATGTTCCCACCAGTCATAACAGTGATGTTCCTACCAGTCATTACAGTGATGTTCCTACCAGTCATTACAGTGATGTTCCTACCAGTCATAACAGTCTTCAGTTATGTGATGTTCCTTCCAGTCATAACAGTCTTCAGTTATGTGATGTTCCCACCAGTCATAACAGTGATGTTCCTACCAGTCATAACAGTGATGTTCCTACCAGTCATAACAGTCTTCAGTTATGTGATGTTCCTAACAGTCATATCAGTCTTCAGTTATGTGATGTTCCTACCAGTCATAACAGTCTTCAGTTATGTGATGTTCCTACCAGTCATAACTGTGATGTTCCTACCAGTCATAACTGTGATGTTCCTACCAGTCATAACAGTGATGTTCCTACCAGTCATAACAGTGATGTTCCTACCAGTTATAACTGTGATGTTCCCACCAGTCATAACTGTGATGTTCCTACCAGTTATAACATCCTACAGTTATGTGATGTTCCTACCAGTCATAACTGTGATGTTCCTACCAGTCATAACTGTGATGTTCCTACCAGTCATAACAGTGATGTTCCTACCAGTCATAACAGTGATGTTCCTACCAGTCATAACAGTGATGTTCCCACCAGTCATAACTGTGATGTTCCTACCAGTCATAACAGTGATGTTCCCACCAGTCATAACAGTGATGTTCCTACCAGTCATAACAGTGATGTTCCTACCAGTCATAACTGTGATGTTCCTACCAGTCATAACAGTGATGTTCCTACCAGTCATAACAGTGATGTTCCTACCAGTCATAACAGTGATGTTCCTACCAGTCATAACAGTGATGTTCCTACCAGCAGCTGTGTCTGATAACCATGTTGTTATAGACTGCAGGTTATCTGGTGATTGAACAGTCAGATTACAGAGACTGTTATGTCTGTATCTTTACCTGCAGGTAATCTGGTGATTGAACAGTCAGATTACAGAGACTGTTATGTCTGTATCTTTACCTGCAGGTTATCTGGCGTGAATATACCAGCACCCATCATCAGCAACAAGAACTGGCTAAGACTCCATTTTGTGACCGATCCGAATCATCGACATAAAGGATTCACACTTCAGTATCAAGGTAAGACATAATTAACCATTTATTTAATGAATTCATTGACACATTTGATAACCATACAATGTTTTTTTTTTTTTTCACCTGAAAGTCTTTGTAATTGAATAACAACCAGAACGGACAAGGAGGACCAAGGAACTCTTTGTATAATTACCTGACATTTTTTGTGTTGACATGTTCAACAGGTCCTCCTTGTTCTTTGATACCTAATAAGCCCTAATAACCACTAATAACCACTCATAACCCATAATAACCACCATTAGCCCTTAATAACCACTCATAACCCCTAATAACTACTCATAACCCCTAATAACCACTCATAATCCCTATTAACACTCATAACCCCTTATAACCACTCATAACCCCGTATAACCACTCATAACCCCTCATAACCCCTAATGACCCCTCATAACCCCTAATAACCCCTCATAACCCCTAATAACCACTCATAACCACGAATAACCACTCATAACCCATAATAAGCACTCATAACCCCTTATAACCCCTTATAACCACTTATAACCACTCATAACCCCTTATAACCACTCATAACCACTTATAACCCCTGATAACCTCTTATAACCACTCATAACCCATAATAACCACTCATAACTCCTTATAACCACTCATAACCCATAATAACCACTCATAACCCCTTATAACCACTTATAACCACTCATAACCCCTTATAACCACTCATAACCACTTATAACCCCTGATAACCACTCATAACCCCTGATAACCACTCATAACCCCTTATAACCACTCATAACCCCTTATAACCACTCATAACCCCTTACCAAAGAGTACTTTCTACCTACTACTTTTCTGATGATCTCATGTATGATCTCAGCGTTTCATCCTCATCTTGTCTACTGATCAGTAACCAGATCCATTCACTCTTCTCTGATTGGTTAAAGACTAAGGATGCCTTTGTTCTAGTTGTATCCCTCCAGACCAAAGGCCCCCTCCCTGATTGGTCAAATTGTTACAGATGTATTATACACTGCTTCCGTTAGCACACTGCAGCAGAGCCAGACAGACTTCTATAATACATTACCTTCCCATTCTCCTTTACCAGGACTTTGAAGATAGAGGTTATAAAGCAGCCTAACAGCTAGCCAGCCAATCCAGGCCAGACATGAAAACCATTTTCCCAATGATGGTGTTTTGGTGTAGTGCATATAGTGCACTGCTTTTGACCAGCTCCCTATAGGTGCACTGAAAAGATGCCATTATTAAGGGATGCAAATAACTCTCTAATAATGTTGGTTGGTCTGTTTGTGTTGAAATTATTGTATGTCACGAGACATTTCCCCCCCCGGTGACAGTTTTCTGCTGTACCTGATAATTCATTGCACCCCACTTGGCTTCCTACGTCCTAATCAGTCCCTGATTGGAGGGGAACAATGACTTGGAAACAAGGCAGCGGACCTGTTATTGGAGGGTTCTAGACGAATGTTTTCTGATTCATCCTATTATATTACATTCTACTCATTCATATTCATAAAAAAAAGGTATATGTCGGTTTGGATTCAATTGGATACCTTTTCACCCCGGTAAAACACGTCAGTTGCAAAGACAATAAATCTAATAACATTTTTAGGGAATTTATCAATGAAGTCATGGTCTGACACTGAAATTGACACCCTTTTCTGTATGTAGGAGGGATAATGGCTCACTATTCTGTATGTAGCAGGGATAATGGCTCACTTTTCTGTATGTAGCAGGGATAATGGCTCACTATTCTATATGTAGCAGGGGTAATGGCTCACTATTCTGTATGTAGCAGGGATAATGGCTCACTTTTCTGTATGTAGCAGGGGTAATGGCTCACTATTCTGTATGTAGCAGGGGTAATGGCTCACTTTTCTGTATGTAGCAGGGGTAATGGCTCACTTTTCTGTATGTAGCAGGGATAATGGCTCACTATTCTATATGTAGCAGGGGTAATGGCTCACTATTCTGTATGTAGCAGGGATAATGGCTCACTTTTCTGTATGTAGCAGGGATAATGGCTCACTATTCTATATGTAGCAGGGGTAATGGCTCACTATTCTGTATGTAGCAGGGATAATGGCTCACTTTTCTGTATGTAGCAGGGGTAATGGCTCACTATTCTGTATGTAGCAGGGGTAATGGCTCACTTTTCTGTATGTAGCAGGGATAATGGCTCACTATTCTATATGTAGCCGGGGTAATGGCTCACTATTCTGTATGTAGCAGGGATAATGGCTCACTTTTCTGTATGTAGCAGGGGTAATGGCTCACTATTCTGTATGTAGCAGGGGTAATGGCTCACTTTTCTGTATGTAGCAGGGGTAATGGCTCACTATTCTGTATGTAACAGGGGTAATGGCTCACTGTTCTGTATGTAGCAGGGGTAATGGCTCACTATTCTGTATGTAACAGGGGTAATGGCTCACTGTTCTGTATGTAGCAGGGATAATGGCTCACTTTTCTGTATGTAGCAGGGGTAATGGCTCACTTTTCTGTATGTAACAGGGGTAATGGCTCACTTTTCTGTATGTAGCAGGGGTAATGGCTCACTTTTCTGTATGTAGCAGGGGTAATGGCTCACTATTCTGTATGTAGCAGGGGTAATGGCTCACTTTTCTGTATGTAGCAGGGGTAATGGCTCACTATTCTGTATGTAACAGGGGTAATGGCTCACTGTTCTGTATGTAGCAGGGGTAATGGCTCACTATTCTGTATGTAACAGGGGTAATGGCTCACTGTTCTGTATGTAGCAGGGATAATGGCTCACTTTTCTGTATGTAGCAGGGGTAATGGCTCACTTTTCTGTATGTAACAGGGGTAATGGCTCACTTTTCTGTATGTAGCAGGGGTAATGGCTCACTATTCTGTATGTAGCAGGGATAATGGCTCACTATTCTGTATGTAGCAGGGGTAATGGCTCACTATTCTGTATGTAGCAGGGATAATGGCTCACTATTATGTATGTAGCAGGGGTAATGGCTCACTTTTCTGTATGTAGCAGGGATAATGGCTCACTTTTTCTGAAACAAATATGAATCCGATAGCAATTATTGATGATGTTCGTTCCTCAAAGGGGCTATGTGGTTTTACTGAACTAAAACCGCCACTGTGCCTTCCTCTCATCTAATGCTGGAACTTTCTTTTATCTAATGCCATTGTTTTTGTTGCTCTCAACCAGTGAAAAGCTCCGGAGAGCTGAAATCCAGAGGGGTAAAGTTACTACCGGGAAAGGACAACAATAACAAATTGTCTTTGAGTAAGTTTCCTATTCATCTTTATGCTAATCATTTACTGTGTGTGTTTGTGTTTGGGCTATTTGCTTGTTTGACATGTGCGGTTCTTTGTTTTAAGCTGTGGGCATTTAGCTACACTCACAGAGAAAAGTGTTCCAAAAGGGTTCTTTGTTTTAAGCTGGGGCATTTAGCTACACTCACAGAGAAAAGTGTTCCAAAAGGGTTCTTTGTTTTAAGCTGGGGCATTTAGCTACCCTCACAGAGAAAAGTGTTCCAAAGGGTTCTTTGTTTTAAGCTGGGGCATTTAGCTACCCTCACAGAGAAAAGTGTTCCAAAAGGGTTCTTTGTTTTAAGCTGGGGCATTTAGCTACCCTCACAGAGGAAAGTGTTCCAAAAGGGTTCTTTGTTTTAAGCTGGGGGCATTTAGCTACCCTCACAGAGAAAAGTGTTCCAAAAGGGTTCTTTGTTTTAAGCTGGGGCATTTAGCTACCCTCACAGAGAAAAGTGTTCCAAAAGGGTTCTTTGTTTTAAGCTGGGGCATTTAGCTACCCTCACAGAGGAAAGTGTTCCAAAAGGGTTCTTTGTTTTAAGCTGGGGGCATTTAGCTACCCTCACAGAGGAAAGTGTTCCAAAAGGGTTCTTTGTTTTAAGCTGGGGCATTTAGCTACCCTCACAGAGAAAAGTGTTCCAAAAGGGTTCTTTGTTTTAAGCTGGGGCATTTAGCTACACTCACAGAGGAAAGTGTTCCAAAAGGGCTGTCCCTATAGGAGAACCCTTTTGGTTCCAGGTAGAACCCTTTTTGGTTCCAGGTAGAACCCGTTTTGGTTCCAGGTAGAACCCTTTTGGTTCCAGGTAGAACCCTTTTTGGTTCCAGGTAGAACCCTTTTTGGTTCCAGGTAGAACCCGTTTTGGTTCCATGTAGAACCCTCTGTGTTAAGGGTTCTACACGGAACTCAAAAGGATCGCTGAAGTGCAGTCCTTTGTCTTTTTTGACAAATGCAATGCCCCCCGGTGCTCGGTTGGAAATGGGCTCTGTAAAGCTACGCTGTATACCCAGGTGGAAAAGAGACATGAACATCAAATAAGAATCTTGTATTATTTGTCGAAAGATCTAATAAGCCATTTAATAAGGATCTGGTAAGATTGTGTGTTTTACAGTATCTTATACTGTATGTTAGTGGTATATTTGTATATACAGTAGATTGTGTGTTTTACAGTACCTTATACTGTATGTTAGTGGTATATTTGTATATACAGTAGATTGTGTGTTTTACAGTATCTTATACTGTATGTTAGTGGTATATTTGTATATACAGTAGATTGTGTGTTTTACAGTACCTTATACTGTATGTTAGTGGTATATTTGTATATACAGTAGATTGTGTGTTTTACAGTACCTTATACTGTATGTTAGTGGTATATTTGTATATACAGTAGATTGTGTGTTTTACAGTGCCTTATACTGTATGTTAGTGGTATATTTTTATATACAGTAGATTGTGTGTTTTACAGTACCTTATACCGTATGTTAGTGGTATATTTGTATATACAGTAGATTGTGTGTTTTACAGTACCTTATACTGTATGTTAGTGGTATATTTGTATATACAGTAGATTGTGTGTTTTACAGTGCCTTATACTGTATGTTAGTGGTATATTTGTATATACATTAGATTGTGTGTTTTACAGTGCCTTATACTGTATGTTAGTGGTATATTTGTATATATATTGTGTGTTTAATCTCATACTGTATGTTTGTGGTATATTTGTATATTTGTTGATTTATATACCTTAAACGACATATACAATTGAATACATGATTGTGGTGAGTTTCCTACAAAGATTTCCGCTCCTCCTCCTCCTCCTCCTCCTCCTCCTCCTCCTCCTCCTCCTCTCTCCCCCCACTCCCCCCTTTCCTTCTCCTCCTCCTCTCCTCTCCTCCTGATAATCAGTAACATTGTGTTTCTACCTGATTGATGTGTTTCTATAGTGAATCAATAAGCCTGATAATCAGTAACATTGTGTTTCTACCTGATTGATGTGTTTCCATAGTGAATCAATAAGCCTGATAATCAGTAACATTGTGTTTCTACCTGATTGATGTGTTTCTATAGTGAATCAATAAGCCTGATAATCAGTAACATTGTGTTTCTACCTGATTGATGTGTTTCCATAGTGAATCAATAAGCCTGATAATCAGTAACATTGTGTTTCTACCTGATTGATGTGTTTCCATAGTGAATCAATAAGCCTGATAACCAGTAACATTGTGTTTCTACCTGACTGATGTGTTTCCATAGTGAATCAATAAGCCTGATAACCAGTAACATTGTGTTTCTACCTGTTATTTTGTTCCTACAGTGAATGAAGGAGGAATTAAACAGGTGTCCAATTATTGCCCGGACCCGGGGGAACCTGAGAACGGCAAACGCAGAGGCTCTGACTTCAGGTGAGCTCGTCCGTAACTAAACATGCCTGTCTACCTACCTCACATGGGCCTGTGTTCCAACTGGGCCTTGGTCAGACCTACCTCACATGGGCCCTGGTCAGACCTACCTCACATGGGCCTGTGTCCCAACTGGGCCCTGGTCAGACCTACCTCACATGGGCCCTGGTCAGACCTACCTCACATGGGCCCTGGTCAGACCTACCTCACATGGTCCTGTGTCCTAAATGGGCCCTGGTCAGACCTACCTCACATGGGCCTGTGTCCTAAATGGGCCCTGGTCAGACCTACCTCACATGGGCCCTGGTCAGACCTACCTCACATGGTCCTGTGTCCTAAATGGGCCCTGGTCAGACCTACCTCACATGGGCCTGTGTCCTAAATGGGCCCTGGTCAGACCTACCTCACATGGGCCTTGGTCAGACCTACCTCACATGGGCCTGTTCCAACTGGGCCTTGGTCAGACCTACCTCACATGGGCCTGTGTCCTAAATGGGCCCTGGTTAGACCTACCTCACATGGGCCTGTGTCCTAAATGGGCCCTGGTCAGACCTACCTCACATGGGCCTGTGTCCCAAATGGGCCCTGGTCAGACCTACCTCACATGGGCCTGTGTCCTAAATGGGCCCTGGTCAGACCTACCTCACATGGGCCTGTGTCCTAAATGGGCCCTGGTCAGACCTACCTCACATGGGCCTTGGTCAGACCTACCTCACATGGGCCTGTTCCAACTGGGCCTTGGTCAGACCTACCTCACATGGGCCTGTGTCCTAAATGGGCCCTGGTTAGACCTACCTCACATGGGCCTGTGTCCTAAATGGGCCCTGGTCAGACCTACCTCACATGGGCCTGTGTCCCAAATGGGCCCTGGTCAGACCTACCTCACATGGGCCTGTGTCCTAAATGGGCCCTGGTCAGACCTACCTCACATGGGCCTGTGTCCCAAATGGGCCCTGGTCAGACCTACCTCACATGGGCCCTGGTCAGACCTACCTCACATGGGCCTGTGTCCTAAATGGGCCCTGGTCAGACCTACCTCACATGGGCCTGTGTCCTAAATGGGCCCTGGTCAGACCTACCTTACATGGGCCTGTGTTCCAACTGGGCCCTGGTCAGACCTACCTTACATGGGCCTGTGTCCTAAATGGGCCCTGGTCAGACCTACCTCACATGGGCCTGTGTCCTAAATGGGCCCTGGTCAGACCTACCTCACATGGGCATGTGTCCCAAATGGGCCCTGGTCAGACCTACCTCACATGGGCCCTGGTCAGACCTACCTCACATGGGCCTGTGTCCTAAAGGGGCCCTGGTCAGACCTACCTCACATGGGCCTGTGTCCCAAATGGGCCCTGGTCAGACCTACCTCACATGGGCCCTGGTCAGACCTACCTCACATGGGCCTGTGTCCCAAATGGGCCCCGGTCAGACCTACCTCACATGGGCCCTGGTCAGACCTACCTCACATGGGCCCTGGTCAGACCTACCTCACATGGTCCTGTGTCCTAAATGGGCCCTGGTCAGACCTACCTCACATGGGCCTGTGTCCTAAATGGGCCTTGGTCAGACCTACCTCACATGGGCCCTGGTCAGACCTACCTCACATGGGCCTGTGTCCTAACTGGGCCCCGGTCAGAAGTAGGTCACTATATGGAGAATAGGATGCCCTGTGATATCCAGCCATGGAGTCAGTTGGAATATAATACATCCTCTAGACTACAGGCCCTTGTAAAAAAGAGACACAACTAGATATTTTAAACTGCAGTTACGGCTTCAGTCAGTTTATGCATAATATGGCCATCTGTCAGTAATATGGCCATCTGTCCGTCTGTCCAGAGTACTGCCTCAGTCTGTCTGTCCATGATATGGCCTCAGTCCATCTGTCCATAATATGTCTTCAGTCTATCTGTCCATAATATGTCCTCAGTCCATCTGTCCATAATATGTCAACAGTCCATCTGTGAATAATATGTCCTCAGTCCATCTGTCCATAATATGTCCTCAGTCCATCTGTCCATAATATGTCCTCAGTCCATATGTCCATAATATGTCCTCAGTCCATATGTCCATAATATATCCTCAGTCATCTGTCCATAATATGTCCTCAGTCCATATGTCCATAATATATCCTCAGTCATCTGTTCATAATATGTCCTCAGTCCATCTGTCCATAATATGTCCTCAGTCCATCTGCCTATAATATGTCCTCAGTATATCTGTCAATAATATGTCCTCAGTCATCTGTCCATAATAAGGCCTCAGTCCATGTGTCCATAATAAGGCCTCAGACCATCTGTCCATAATATATCCTCAGTCCATCTGTCCATAATATGTCCTCAGTCCATACTCCAAATGATCCTAAAGCTTCTTATTATATTAGACTGTGTGGGTGGAGCTAGACTGTGTGGGTGGAGCTAGACTGTGTGGGTGGAGCTAGTCTGTGTGGGTGGAGCTAGACTGTGTGGGTGGAGCTAGACTGTGTGGGTGGAGCTAGACGGTGTGGGTGGAGCTAGACGGTGTGGGTGGAGCTAGTCTGTGTGGGTGGAGCTAGACTGTGTGGGTGGAGCTAGACTGTGTGGGTGGAGCTATACTGTGTGGGTGGAGCTAGACTGTGTGGGTGGAGCTCCTCTCAACCTTTTTCTTCTAAAGACTTCCTTTATGACATGAACGTGTTGTTATGTGTTCAAGCATTGGAGCGACGGCTCAGTTTACCTGTGATGAGGACCATGTGCTGCAGGGCTCCAAAACCATCACCTGTCAGAGGGTGGCTGAGGTGTTCGCTGCCTGGAGCGACCACAGACCTGTCTGCAAAGGTGAGGCCCTCTTCCTGGTACATCTAATATAGATACATGCTGCCTGGAGCGACCACAGACCTGTCTGCAAAGGTGAGGCCCTCTTCCCGGTACATCTAATATAGATACATGCTGCCTGGAGCGACCACAGACCTGTCTGTAAAGGTGAGGCCCTCTTCCTGGTACATCTAATATAGATACATGCTGCCTGGAGCGACCACAGACCTGTCTGCAAAGGTGAAGCCCTCTTCCGGGTACATCTAATATAGATAACTGCTTTGATTAAACCAGGGCCTGTGGATATATGCAGATGCTAATGGTCAATCCTTTACCTCTGTTTAATATTGTACGATAGCAGAGAATATTACACCAGCAGGCCTTTACACACGGTGTTATTCCCTCTCTGCATTTAAACATCTCACTCCTTTCTCTTTGTTTCAGTTAAAGAGCGGTGAAACATTGACTAATCATGACATTTTCTAGTATCCCATTTAAATACCTCACTCCTTTCTCTTTGTTTCAGTTAAAGAGCGGTGAAACATTGACTAAACATGACATTTTCTAGTATCCCGTTTAAACATCTCACTCCTTTCTCTTTGTTTCAGTTAAAGAGCGGTGAAACATTGACTAAACATGACATTTTCTAGTATCCCGTTTAAACATCTCACTCCATTCTCTTTGTTTCAGTTAAAGAGCGGAGGAACATTGACTAAACATGACATTTTCTAGTATCCCGTTTAAACATCTCTCTCCTTTCTCTTTGTTTCAGTTAAAGAGCGGTGGAATATTGACTAAACATGACATTTTCTAGTATCCCGTTTAAACATCTCACTCCTTTCTCTTTGTTTCAGTTAAAGAGCGGAGGAACATTGACTAAACATGACATATTCTAGTATCCCGTTTAAACATCTCACTCCCGTCTCTTTTTAATGTTTCCATTTTTTATTTAACCTTTTTTTAACTAGACAAGTCAGTTAAGAACAAATTATTATTTACAATGACGGCCTACCAAAAGGCAAAAGGCCTCTTGCGGGGATGGGGGATTGAAAAATAAAAATAAAGTAAATAAAATATAGGGCAAAACACACATCACGACAAGAGAGACAACACAACACTACATAAAGAGAGACCTAAGACAACAATATAGCATGGCAGCAACACATGACAACACAGCATGGTAGCAATACAACATGACAACAACATGGTAGCAACACAACATGGTAGCAATACAACATGACAACAACATGGTAGCAATACAACATGACAACAACATGGTAGCAACACAACATGACAACAACATGGTAGCAACACAACATGATACAAACATTATTGGGCACAGACAACAGCACAAAGGGCAAGAAGGTAGAGACAACAATACATCACACAAAGCAGCCACAACTGTCAGTAAGAGTGTCCATGATTGACTCTTTGAGTGATTGAGTCTTGTTTCAGTTAAAGAGCCGTGGAACATTGACTAAACGTGACATATTCTAGTATCCCGTTTAAACACCTCATTCCTGTCTCTTGTTTCAGTGAAAACGTGACATATTCTCGTATCCCGTTTAAACACCTCACTCCTGTCTCTTGTTTCAGTGAAAACGTGCGGATCGACGCTCCAGGGTCCGTCGGGGACTTTCACCTCTCCCAATTTCCCCATCCAGTACGAGAGTAATTCCCACTGTGTGTGGATTATCACTGCTAGTAACCCCAATAAGGTACGGTTTATATGCGTAAGCCTTTACCTGTCAGCTCTCTCCTATGCTCTCCTATGCTCTCCTAGTCTCTCCTATGCTCTCCTAGTCTCTCCTATGCTCTCCTAGCCTCTCCTAGTCTCTGCTATGCTCTCCTAGTCTCTCCTAGTCTCTCCCAGTCTCTCCTATGCTCTCCTAGTCTCTCCTAGTCTCTCCTATGCTCTCCTAGTCTATCCTAGTCTCTCCCAGTCTCTGCTATGCTCTCCTAGTCTCCCCCATGCTCTCCCATGCTCTCCCAGTCTCTCCTATGCTCTCCTAGTCTCTCCTAGTCTATCCTAGTCTCTCCTAGTCTCTCCTAGTCTCTCCTAGTCTCTCCTAGTCTCTCCTAGTCTCTCCCAGTCTCTCCTAGTCTCTCCTAGTTTCTCCCAGTCTCTCGTTGACATTGAAGTCATTATCTATGCTTCACAGTACCATGTGTTAGCTAACGTTACCTAACGTCATTAGGATAATTATGCACTGTTCCTGCATTGCTAATTCAACATTGTTTGTTACGTGAAAACACTGCAGGCATAGGGTGCGTCACAAATGTCACCATTTTCCCTATTTAGTGCACTACGTTTGACCCGTGGCCATTTGGTAAAGTGCACTATCTAAAGAATAGAGTGCACTTTGGGACGCTGTGCTCTCCTGTCCCCAAAGCACAGACACTACAAGGTCCTAGAGAACAACAGAAGCATGTTGACGTCATGTTTCGCTGTCGGCATCGACAGAAATGTGACACGCGTGGCATTTTAAAGCTTTAATCTGAGCTCCGTGTGGACGAGGTAGAAGTACACTTAAATACAACAATATTCTGCTACACCGTTTTTCTTCATTCAGATTAAGCTTCCCTGCATGTGTCTCGTTATATGTTAAAAGCTTCCCTGCATGTGTCATGTTATATGCTAAAAGCTTCCCTGCATGTGTCCCGTTATATGTTAAAAGCTTCCCTACATGTGTCATGTTATATGCTAAAAGCTTCCCTGCATGTGTCATGTTATATGTTAAAAGCTTCCCTGCATGTGTCCCGTTATATGTTAAAAGCTTCCCTGCATGTGTCATGTTATATGCTAAAAGCTTCCCTGCATGTGTCCCGTTATATGTTAAAAGCTTCCCTGCATGTGTCCCGTTATATGTTAAAAGCTTCCCTGCATGTGTCATGTTATATGTTAAAAGCTTCCCTGCATGTGACCCATTATATGTTAAAAGCTTCCCTGCATGTGTCCCGGTATATGTTAAAAGCTTCCCTGCATGTGACCCGTTATATGTTAAAAGCTTCCCTGCATGTGACCCGGTATATGTTAAAAGCTTCCCTGCATGTGACCCGTTATATGTTAAAAGCTTCCCTGCATGTGTCATCTTATATGTTAAAAGCTTCCCTGCATGTGACCCGTTATATGTTAAAAGCTTCCCTGCATGTGACCCGTTATATGTTAAAAGCCTCCCTGCATGTGTCATGTTATATGTTAAAAGCTTCCCTGCATGTGACCCGTTATATGTTAAAAGCTTCCCTGCATGTGTCATGTTATATGTTAAAAGCTTCCCTGCATGTGTCATGTTATATGCTAAAAGCTTCCCTACATGTGTCATGTTATATGTTAAAAGCTTCCCTGCATGTGTCATGTTATATTCGGTTGTGCTAAAAGCTTCCCTGCATGTGTCCCGTTATATGTTAAAAGCTTCCCTGCATGTGTCATGTTATATTCGGTTGTGCTAAAAGCTTCCCTGCATGTGTCATGTTATATGTTAAAAGCTTCCCTGCATGTGTCATGTTATATGTTAAAAGCTTCCCTGCATGTGTCATGTTATATGTTAAAAGCTTCCCTACATGTGTCATGTTATATTCGGTTGTGCGTATGGTTAAATTAAGGGAGGAGAGTAGCTCGGTCACAGTCAGCTACGATGCATCCCAAATAGCAACCTATTCCCTATATAGTGCACTACATTCCATATGGCTCTGGTCAGAAGTTGTGCACTATATATAAAACAGGATGCTATGTGGGATGCATCGTAGGTGACTGTGACCAGAAGATTCATAAAAAGGGGAAGGCAGAAAGGCAATTCATTATTTCAGTCAATAAGTTCATCTCAAATTGCATCATTGCATGATTGCTTTTCAATATTTGATTTGTGTTCTGAGGGGGATTGTCAAATCCGTGCCATTAGCAATCTATAAAGTCCTCCCTGAAGACCATTTGCAGAGCTTCTGGGTTTGAACAATTCAGGGCCTTGCTTTTGGTGAGAGAAACACACATGTCCACTCTACTTGACGAAATTCATCCGTTTGACAGGACTTGTTAGGATTAATTTTTGGTTTCTTTTGTGTTTAATCGAATTGTCTTTCGCTCATTGTGAACCGAAAGCTGTGTGGGCGGATATTTAGTAAACATCAGAAAAATGACTTGAATGAATATGATTCGAAAAACATTCTCCCAAAGGTGTGTTTATGCAAATCAGCAGCTGCTAGTAGGTCTGTTTATGAAATGGGATATGAGGTAAATGTGGAATGATTCTCTGGTCACATACTGTGACATGCTGAGGTAATAGCAGTCGCTGGGTGGATTGTGTTTCTGGTATCTTCTCTAGAGCTTCCTGTCAGCGGTGGGTTAGCTGTCGTTTACCAGATACCACGTACCTATTATAAAGCCTCTCAAATGAACACACTGTTTATTTCTGCTGAAAATTAAAATCATTCACGTCAAATAAAGCAATGCATTCATTTTGTTGTCCAACGAATAATAATGTGTTTATATAATATAAATGAGTCTAAAATACGTTTGGCAGTATATGTTGTATAAATCGGTATACTTCAACAGGTTATCCAGATCAACTTTGAGGAGTTTGACCTGGAGATCGGCTATGATTCATTAACCATCGGAGACGGAGGGCAGGTCGGAGACTCGAGAACAATAATACAAGTGTAGGTATTATACTTGAATTATCCTCAGATCCCCAGAACCAAATCTAGCATGATCTAGCTGTGAGATTGTACTCAAATAAACATGTCTGTTGTTTGATGGTTAAATTAAGTCCACTTACATTCCACGTTGTTTATAAAAAATGTAATATTAACTCTAACTAATAAACATGTCTGTTGTTTACAATAATGACTTATCGTCAAGTCTCTCTTACATGCCTGGTTGTTTAAAAAAGGTAAATAGCTTTTACGATCACCTCGTCTCTTAATTCTGTTCTTGTATTGCACTTTTAATTGGACAGATAAGTCCATTAAGAACAGATTCTTATTTACAATAACAACCGATCTGATTGGCTGAAGGGCAGTATTGTGACGGGCCATTGGTTGTATTGTGCTCTTGTCTGCAGGCTGACAGGCAGCTTCGTGCCAGACCTTATTGTCAGCATGTCCCATCAAATGTGGCTCCACCTTCAGTCTGATGAGAGCGTGGGATCTATCGGCTTCAAGATCAACTATAAAGGTACACGAACTATCAAACTCTTTAACCCTAGACACAGTGTACAGTCCTCCTCTGTGCTGATAACGATACAATGTTGAGATACACACACTATCAACCTACCTTAGCCCATGCCTGTCCCAGACCTATCCCCAGCACCCAGCCCATATCCCCAGCCCCTATCCCCAGCGCCTATCCCCAGCCCCTATCCCCAGCCCCTAGTCCCCAGCCCCTAGCCCCAGCCCCTATCCCCTAGCCCCCAGCCCCCAGCCCCTAGCCCCCAGCCCATATCCCCTAGCCCCCAGCGCCTATCCCCAGCCCCTATCCCCAGCCCCTATCCCTATCCCCAGCGCCTATCCCCAGACCCTAGCCCCCAGCCCCTATCACCAGCCCCTAGCCCCCAGCACCTAGCCCCCAGCCCCTATCACCCAGCACCTATCCCCATCCCCAGCGCCTATCCCCAGCGCCTATCCCAGGCCCCTAGCCCCCAGCACCTATCCCCAGCCCCCAGCTCCAGACCACCTCCATCCCAGACCTGGCCCAGCACCAGACTACCTCTATCCCAGACCTGGTCCAGCACCAGACTACCTCCATCCCAGACCTGGCCCAGCACCAGACTACCTCTATCCCAGACCTGGTCCAGACTACCTCCATCCCAGACCTGGCCCAGCACCAGACTACCTCTATCCCAGACCTGGCCCAGCACCAGACTACCTCCATCCCAGACCTGGCCCAGCACCAGACTACCTCCATCCCAGACCTGGCCCAGCACCAGACTACCTCTATCCCAGACCTGGTCCAGACTACCTCCATCCCAGACCTGGTCCAGACTACCTCCATCCCAGACCTGGTCCAGACTACCTCCATCCCAGACCTGGCCCAGCACCAGACTACCTCCATCCCAGACCTGGCCCAGCACCAGACCACCTCCATCCCAGACCTGGCCCAGCACCAGACTACCTCTATCCCAGACCTGGCCCAGCACCAGACTACCTCCATCCCAGACCTGGCCCAGCACCAGACTACCTCCATCCCAGACCTGGCCCAGCATCAGACTACCTCTATCCCAGACCTGGTCCAGACTACCTCCATCCCAGACATGGACAGCACCAGACTACATCCATCCCAGACCTGGCCCAGCACCAGACTACCTCCATCCCAAACCTGGCCCAGCACCAGACTACCTCCATCCCAGACCTGGCCCAGCACCAGACCACATCCATCCCAGACCTGGCCCAGCACCAGAGTACCTCCATCCCAGACCTGGCCCAGCACCAGACCACCTCTATCCCAGACCTGGCCCAACACCAGACTACCTCCATCCCAGACCTGGCCCAGACTACCTCCATCCCAGACCTGTCCCAGCACCAGACTACCTCCATCCCAGACCTGGCCCAGCATCAGACTACCTCTATCCCAGACCTGGTCCAGACTACCTCCATCCCAGACATGGACAGCACCAGACTACATCCATCCCAGACCTGGTCCAGCACCAGACTACCTCCATCCCAGACCTGGCCCAGCACCAGACTACCTCCATCCCAGACCTGGCCCAGCACCAGACTACCTCCATCCCAGACCTGGCCCAGCACCAGACCACCTCCATACCAGACCTGGCCCAGCACCAGACTACCTCCATCCCAGACCTGGCCCAGCACCAGACTACCTCCATCCCAAACCTGGCCCAGCACCAGACTACCTCCATCCCAAACCTGGCCCAACACCAGACCACCTCTATCCCAGACCAGGACCAGAGACCCTATGAGACAGATACGATCAGTATCAAACAGATAAGGGACTAACATTTGACTAATCCCTATCTCTTTCTCTGACAGAGATTGATAAGGAGAGTTGTGGGGACCCAGGTACACCTCTGTATGGCTTCCAGGAGGGCAGTGGGTTTCTGAACGGGAACGTGCTGCGGTTCGAGTGCCAGTTTGGCTTCGAGCTGATTGGAGAGAGGATGATCACCTGTCAGAACAACAACCAATGGTCTGCTAACATCCCCATTTGCATATGTGAGTATCTGGACTTGCAGAGTATGGAGAGTATGTTCATTGTTGGAAATGTCATGTTAAAGCACAGTAATTCTGTGGAATATAAATATATATTTTAAATAAGTAAGGAAATATATATTATTACACTTTTCAGGTTTTACATCGCATATGTAACAGAGCACCATGTTGTGCAGTATGTACAGTATATTTATAGGAAAACCCTCCCATCCTGCCTCGGTGGAATATTAATGAACATGTGTTCATGAGTGAACATATAACAGAAAACCCTCCCATCCTGCCTCGGTGGAATACCTTAATGAACATGTGTTCATGAGTGAACATATAACATAGGAACATACAAATATAAACATTTCTACACCTAACCCACTCCCTTTTTCAAACTCCCACAGTCCCATGTTTCTCCAACTTCACGGCGGCCGTGGGCACTGTGCTGTCCCCTGACTACCCAGAAGGCTATGGGAACAACCTGAACTGTGTGTGGATCATCATCTCTGAACCCGGCAGCCGGATCCACCTGGCCTTCAACGACTTTGACCTGGAGCCTCCATACGACTTCCTCACCGTGAAGGACGGAGACCAGGTAATGGATTATTTGAGACTAGGTAATGGATTAATTGAGACCAGGTAATGGATTAATTGAGACCAGGTAATGGATTGATTGAGACCAGGTAATGGATTATTTGAGACCAGGTAATGGATTAATTGAGACCAGGTAATGGATTAATTGAGACCAGGTAATGGATTGATTGAGACCAGGTAATGGATTATTTGAGACCAGGTAATGGATTAATTGAGACCAGGTAATGGATTAATTGAGACCAGGTAATGGATTGATTGAGACCAGATAATAGATTGATTGAGACCAGATAATAGATTGATTGAGACCAGGTAATGGATTAATTGAGACCAGGTAATGGATTGATTGAGACCAGGTAATGGATTAATTGAGACCAGGTAATAGATTAATTGAGACCAGGTAATGGATTGATTGAGACCAGGTAATGGATTAATTGAGACTAGGTAATGGATTAATTGAGACCAGGTAATGGATTGACTGAGACCAGGTAATGGATTAATTGATAATTGATTGAGTAGCTCGTAAAAGGGGAAGGGCATCATGGAGGTTTTTAAATCACTCTTTAAAAACACAGTTTTAGCGACGCCTGAAAGCTTCCTAGCTTTATGTTAGTGGTTTCATACATCCTTTCTGGGATTTTAGGTTATTTTAGTTAATCTCTTATTGCCTCTTGGTTTGTGGTAAATTCTTTCATTTTCTTGTTTTACCAAAACGTTTGTGTTTAAGTGTATAGTTTATTTGAATAGTGTTGTGTTGTTTAAATGCCCCCCCCCCCCCTTTAAATAATGTTTTAAATACGATGTGGTCGTACCAGACGGGCTCGTCCATCCTGGGGAGATACTCGGGAGCCGAGGTTCCCTCACACTTCAGCTCCAACAGCAACATACTACAGCTGGAGTTCCAGGCGGACCACTCCATGTCCGGAAGAGGCTTCAACATCACCTACAGCAGTCAGTACACAGCTCTATTACCACCACACATGTCATACAAGTCACTTTGTTTTGGGGGGGGGGGGGGCTAGGGCATTGATGACCAAGTGTACAGTCTTGTGAGTCATTGTACCCCACTGGTAAAAGATGGTGAATTAGCGTACAAGTGTACAGTCTTGTGAGTCGTTGTACCCCACTGGTAAAAGATGTTGAATTAGCGTACAAGTGTACAGTCTTGTGAGTCGTTGTACCCCACTGGTAAAATATGGTGAATTAGCGTACAAGTGTACAGTCTTGTGAGTCGTTGTACCCCACTGGTAAAATATGGTGAATTAGCGTACAAGTGTACAGTCTTGTGAGTCGTTGTACCCCACTGGTAAAAGATGTTGATTTAGCGTTCGTTCAATGTCATATATTGCAAGGCACACTGTTACAAGGCTGTACTAGTAGATGAGTCATAACATCTCTTATCGTTAGGTCAGTCACCGAAAAGATGCTGGTTTCCAATATTTGAGGTGACAAGGTGAAAAATCTGTCGATGTGCCTTTGAGCAAGACACTTAATAACCCTACTTTGCTGTTGGTGCACCATGCTACTATGACTGTAAAAACAACACATTTCACTGCTGCTATCCAGTGGATGGGACAACGTTAATGTATTTTTTAATATATATTTATTATTATTATTTTTTAAACAAATGTACAGTCTTGTGTTTCATTGTATATAATGTGTGAGTTTATCTACCATTGTAGCTTCAATATCAACTACATTTAATCAGTAAACTCACAGGGCAGGTAGACGTTGGATTAATGTTGTGTCGACGTTATATTATAAAACAAACCTGTCAATGAAAACCACACTCTATTGCCAGGCTCTGTTTAACAGATGCGTCACACGTCTGATATTGTTGAGAGGTCACTGACGGCCACATATACGGTATTGTCATTTGCTGTATGTATGTAATGACAACTACATTATGTGTGTTTTACAATTCTACCGTACGGAGCGGATGAAACTGAGGCGACGCACGAAAGGCCCTCAGTTTCAATGGGGATGAATATCCCGGGCTATTATATGGTTGAATACAATGATACCGTAGTGTCTGTTCTCCTCTGTCAAGGCACTGCAGTCCCTTAGAGAAGGTATTGGGGTTCTGAGACCTACTGTAGGCTAGCGGCGGGAGAGTTATCTTATCTTTTCATGCAAAGAAAGTTATCTTTTCTTTCCACATATCTTTCTTTATCCGCCTTTTTGAAAGGCCTTATTTCTCATCAGACACTATATATCATGTTCCCTCTCTCTCTCTCTCTCTCTCTCTCTCTCTCTCTCTCTCTCTCTCTCTCTCTCTCTCTCACTCTCCATCCCTCCCTTTCTCTCTCCCTCTCTTCCTCTCTCTCTCTCTCTCTCTCTCTCTCTCTCTCTCTCTCTCTCTCTCTCTCTCTCTCCCTCACTCTCCATCCCTCCCTTTCACTCTCCCTCTCTCTCTCTCCCTCTCTCCCTCTCTCTCCCTCCCTCCCTCTCTCTCCTTCAGCATTTGGCCACAACGAGTGTCCGGACCCAGGCGTCCCTCTGAACGCCAGACGTTTCGGGGACAGTTTCCAGCTGGCTAGCTCTGTCTCAGTGGTTTGTGAGGAGGGTTTCATCAAGACCCAGGGAACTGACACTATCACCTGCCAGCTGGAGGGGGGCAAGGTCATGTGGAGCGGACCCATCCCTAAATGTGAAGGTAACAACCATTCATTATTCCAACATTTCCATTGGATTGGGGGAAAGCGATATCCTTCAGTTATACCGTACCAGGACATGTGAAGGTAGGACTACAGAGGATGATTTGTGAGGTTATTTTACAGGATATTATGTGAGGATTAGAGAGCATGAATGTTTTCTATTTATCAACTATGTATTGTTACCCCTCCTGTGCCTGTAAGTGTCTGATAACAGGGCTGTAGCCATGATAATAATTGTCGTAAGGCAGAGTGGACAATTATTTTTGTTCAAGGGCCAAGTCGGTATCTCCCCAATTCAACAGAGTTATACTGTCACGCCCTGACCTTAGAGAGCCTTTTTTATGTCTCTTTATGGTTTGGTCAGGGTGTGATCAGGGGTGGGCATTCTATGTCCTTTACTTCTATGATTTTGTGTTTCTATGTTTTGGCCCGGGTATGGTTCTCAATCAGGGACAGCTGTCTATCGTTGTCTCTGATTGGGAATCAAACTTAGGCAGCCTGTTTTTCCCACCTGTGATTGTGGGCAGTTAACTTTGTTTGTGGCACTAATGCCCTGTAAGCTTCACGGTCGTTTCTTTTCGTTTGTTGTTTTGTTTAGCGTCATTTCGAAAATAAAAGGGAAAAATGTACGCTCTGCTTCATCTCTCTGGCTCTACACGAGGTTCCTCTGCTACAGTAGAAACATCTCTCTGGCTCTACACGAGGTTCCTCTGCTACAGTAGAAACATCTCTCTGGCTCTACACGAGGTTCCTCTGCTACAGTAGATACATCTCTCTGCCTCTACACGAGGTTCCTCTGCTACATCTCTCTGGCTCTACACGAGGTTCCTCTGCTACAGTAGATACATCTCTCTGGCTCTACATGAGGTTCCTCTGCTACAGTAGATACATCTCTCTGGCTCTACACGAGGTTCCTCTGCTACAGTAGATACATCTCTCTGGCTCTACACGAGGTTCCTCTGCTACAGTAGATACATCTCTCTGGCTCTACACGAGGTTCCTCTGCTACAGTAGATACATCTCTCTGGCTCTACACGAGGTTCCTCTGCTACAGTAGATACATCTCTCTGGCTCTACACGAGGTTCCTCTGCTACAGTAGATACATCTCTCTGGCTCTACACGAGGTTCCTCTGCTACAGTAGATACATCTCTCTGGCTCTACACGAGGTTCCTCTGCTACAGTAGATACATCTCTCTGGCTCTACACGAGGTTCCTCTGCTACATCTCTCTGGCTCTACACGAGGTTCCTCTGCTACAGTAGAAACATCTCTCTGGCTCTACACAAGGTTCCTCTGCTACAGTAGATACATCTCTCTGGCTCTACACGAGGTTCCTCTGCTACAGTAGATACATCTCTCTGGCTCTACACGAGGTTCCTCTGCTACATCTCTCTGGCTCTACACGAGGTTCCTCTGCTACAGTAGATACATCTCTCTGGCTCTACACGAGGTTCCTCTGCTACAGTAGATACATCTCTCTGGCTCTACACGAGGTTCCTCTGCTACATCTCTCTGGCTCTACACGAGGTTCCTCTGCTACAGTAGAAACATCTCTCTGGCTCTACACGAGGTTCCTCTGCTACATCTCTCTGGCTCTACACGAGGTTCCTCTGCTACATCTCTCTGGCTCTACACGAGGTTCCTCTGCTACAGTAGATACATCTCTCTGGCTCTACACAAGGTTCCTCTGCTACAGTAGATACATCTCTCTGGCTCTACACGAGGTTCCTCTGCTACAGTAGAAACATCTCTCTGGCTCTACACGAGGTTCCTCTGCTACAGTAGATACATCTCTCTGGCTCTACACGAGGTTCCTCTGCTACAGTAGATACATCTCTCTGGCTCTACACGAGGTTCCTCTGCTACAGTAGATACATCTCTCTGGCTCTACACGAGGTTCCTCTGCTACAGTAGATACATCTCTCTGGCTCTACAAGAGGTTCCTCTGCTACAGTAGAAACATCTCTCTGGCTCTACACGAGGTTCCTCTGCTACATCTCTCTGGCTCTACACAAGGTTCCTCTGCTACATCTCTCTGGCTCTACACGAGGTTCCTCTGCTACATCTCTCTGGCTCTACATGAGGTTCCTCTGCTACAGTAGATACATCTCTCTGGCTCTACACGAGGTTCCTCTGCTACATCTCTCTGGCTCTACACGAGGTTCCTCTGCTACAGTAGATACATCTCTCTGGCTCTACACAAGGTTCCTCTGCTACATCTCTCTGGCTCTACATGAGGTTCCTCTGCTACAGTAGATACATCTCTCTGCCTCTACACGAGGTTCCTCTGCTACAGTAGATACATCTCTCTGGCTCTACACGAGGTTCCTCTGCTACAGTAGATACATCTCTCTGGCTCTACACGAGGTTCCTCTGCTACATCTCTCTGGCTCTACATGAGGTTCCTCTGCTACAGTAGATACATCTCTCTGGCTCTACACGAGGTTCCTCTGCTACAGTAGAAACATCTCTATGGCTCTACACGAGGTTCCTCTGCTACAGTAGATACATCTCTCTGGCTCTACACGAGGTTCCTCTGCTACAGTAGAAACATCTCTCTGGCTCTACACGAGGTTCCTCTGCTACATCTCTCTGGCTCTACACGAGGTTCTTCTGCTACAGTAGATACATCTCTCTGGCTCTACACGAGGTTCCTCTGCTACAGTAGAAACATCTCTCTGCCTCTACACGAGGTTCCTCTGCTACATCTCTCTGGCTCTACACGAGGTTCCTCTGCTACAGTAGATACATCTCTCTGCCTCTACACGAGGTTCCTCTGCTTCATCTCTCTGGCTCTACACGAGGTTCCTCTGCTACAGTAGATACATCTCTCTGGCTCTACACGAGGTTCCTCTGCTACAGTAGATACATCTCTCTGCCTCTACACGAGGTTCCTCTGCAACAGTAGATACATCTCTCTGGCTCTACACGAGGTTCCTCTGCTACAGTAGAAACATCTCTCTGGCTCTACACGAGGTTCCTCTGATACATCTCTCTGGCTCTACACGAGGTTCCTCTGCTACAGTAGAAACATCTCTCTGGCTCTACACGAGGTTCCTCTGCTACAGTAGAAACATCTCTCTGGCTCTACACGAGGTTCCTCTGCTACAGTAGATACATCTCTCTGGCTCTACACGAGGTTCCTCTGCTACAGTAGATACATCTCTCTGGCTCTACACGAGGTTCCTCTGCTACAGTAGATACATCTCTCTGGCTCTACACGAGGTTCCTCTGCTACATCTCTCTGGCTCTACACGAGGTTCCTCTGCTACAGTAGATACATCTCTCTGGCTCTACACGAGGTTCCTCTGCTACATCTCTCTGGCTCTACACGAGGTTCCTCTGCTACAGTAGATACATCTCTCTGGCTCTACACGAGGTTCCTCTGCTACAGTAGATACATCTCTCTGGCTCTACACGAGGTTCCTCTGCTACAGTAGATACATCTCTATGGCTCTACACGAGGTTCCTCTGCTACATCTCTCTGGCTCTACATGAGGTTCCTCTGCTACAGTAGATACATCTCTATGGCTCTACACGAGGTTCCTCTGCTACATCTCTCTGGCTCTACACGAGGTTCCTCTGCTACAGTAGATACATCTCTATGGCTCTACACGAGGTTCCTCTGCTACATCTCTCTGGCTCTACACGAGGTTCCTCTGCTACATCTCTCTGGCTCTACACGAGGTTCCTCTGCTACAGTAGATACATCTCTCTGCCTCTACACGAGGTTCCTCTGCTACATCTCTCTGGCTCTACACGAGGTTCCTCTGCTACATCTCTCTGGCTCTACACGAGGTTCCTCTGCTACAGTAGAAACATCTCTCTGGCTCTACACGAGGTTCCTCTGCTACAGTAGAAACATCTCTCTGGCTCTACATGAGGTTCCTCTGCTACAGTAGAAACATCTCTCTGGCTCTACACGAGGTTCCTCTGCTACAGTAGATACATCTCTCTGGCTCTACACGAGGTTCCTCTGCTACAGTAGAAACATCTCTCTGGCTCTACATGAGGTTCCTCTGCTACAGTAGAAACATCTCTCTGGCTCTACACGAGGTTCCTCTGCTACAGTAGATACATCTCTCTGGCTCTACACGAGGTTCCTCTGCTACAGTAGATACATCTCTCTGGCTCTACACAAGGTTCCTCTGCTACATCTCTCTGGCTCTACATGAGGTTCCTCTGCTACAGTAGATACATCTCTCTGGCTCTACACGAGGTTCCTCTGCTACATCTCTCTGGCTCTACACGAGGTTCCTCTGCTACAGTAGATACATCTCTCTGGCTCTACACAAGGTTCCTCTGCTACATCTCTCTGGCTCTACATGAGGTTCCTCTGCTACAGTAGATACATCTCTCTGCCTCTACACGAGGTTCCTCTGCTACAGTAGATACATCTCTCTGGCTCTACACGAGGTTCCTCTGCTACAGTAGATACATCTCTCTGGCTCTACACGAGGTTCCTCTGCTACATCTCTCTGGCTCTACATGAGGTTCCTCTGCTACAGTAGATACATCTCTCTGGCTCTACACGAGGTTCCTCTGCTACAGTAGAAACATCTCTATGGCTCTACACGAGGTTCCTCTGCTACAGTAGATACATCTCTCTGGCTCTACACGAGGTTCCTCTGCTACAGTAGAAACATCTCTCTGGCTCTACACGAGGTTCCTCTGCTACATCTCTCTGGCTCTACACGAGGTTCCTCTGCTACAGTAGATACATCTCTCTGGCTCTACACGAGGTTCCTCTGCTACAGTAGAAACATCTCTCTGCCTCTACACGAGGTTCCTCTGCTACATCTCTCTGGCTCTACACGAGGTTCCTCTGCTACAGTAGATACATCTCTCTGCCTCTACACGAGGTTCCTCTGCTTCATCTCTCTGGCTCTACACGAGGTTCCTCTGCTACAGTAGATACATCTCTCTGGCTCTACACGAGGTTCCTCTGCTACAGTAGATACATCTCTCTGCCTCTACACGAGGTTCCTCTGCTACAGTAGATACATCTCTCTGGCTCTACACGAGGTTCCTCTGCTACAGTAGAAACATCTCTCTGGCTCTACACGAGGTTCCTCTGATACATCTCTCTGGCTCTACACGAGGTTCCTCTGCTACAGTAGAAACATCTCTCTGGCTCTACACGAGGTTCCTCTGCTACAGTAGAAACATCTCTCTGGCTCTACACGAGGTTCCTCTGCTACAGTAGATACATCTCTCTGGCTCTACACGAGGTTCCTCTGCTACAGTAGATACATCTCTCTGGCTCTACACGAGGTTCCTCTGCTACAGTAGATACATCTCTCTGGCTCTACACGAGGTTCCTCTGCTACATCTCTCTGGCTCTACACGAGGTTCCTCTGCTACAGTAGATACATCTCTCTGGCTCTACACGAGGTTCCTCTGCTACATCTCTCTGGCTCTACACGAGGTTCCTCTGCTACAGTAGATACATCTCTCTGGCTCTACACGAGGTTCCTCTGCTACAGTAGATACATCTCTCTGGCTCTACACGAGGTTCCTCTGCTACAGTAGATACATCTCTCTGGCTCTACACGAGGTTCCTCTGCTACAGTAGATACATCTCTCTGCCTCTACACGAGGTTCCTCTGCTACATCTCTCTGGCTCTACACGAGGTTCCTCTGCTACAGTAGAAACATCTCTCTGGCTCTACACGAGGTTCCTCTGCTACATCTCTCTGGCTCTACACGAGGTTCCTCTGATACATCTCTCTGGCTCTACACGAGGTTCCTCTGCTACATCTCTCTGGCTCTACACGAGGTTCCTCTGCTACAGTAGAAACATCTCTCTGGCTCTACACGAGGTTCCTCTGCTACAGTAGAAACATCTCTCTGGCTCTACACGAGGTTCCTCTGCTACATCTCTCTGGCTCTACACGAGGTTCCTCTGCTACATCTCTCTGGCTCTACACGAGGTTCCTCTGCTACAGTAGATACATCTCTCTGGCTCTACACGAGGTTCCTATGCTACATCTCTATGGCTCTACACGAGGTTCCTCTGCTACAGTAGATACATCTCTCTGGCTCTACACAAGGTTCCTCTGCTACATCTCTCTGGCTCTACACGAGGTTCCTCTGCTACAGTAGATACATCTCTCTGCCTCTACACGAGGTTCCTCTGCTACATCTCTATGGCTCTACACGAGGTTCCTCTGCTACAGTAGATACATCTCTCTGCCTCTACACGAGGTTCCTCTGCTACAGTAGAAACATCTCTCTGGCTCTACACGAGGTTCCTCTGCTACAGTAGAAACATCTCTCTGGCTCTACACGAGGTTCCTCTGCTACAGTAGATACATCTCTCTGCCTCTACACGAGGTTCCTCTGCTACAGTAGATACATCTCTCTGGCTCTACACGAGGTTCCTCTGCTACATCTCTATGGCTCTACACGAGGTTCCTCTGCTACAGTAGATACATCTCTCTGCCTCTACACGAGGTTCCTCTGCTACAGTAGATACATCTCTCTGGCTCTACACGAGGTTCCTCTGCTACATCTCTCTGGCTCTACACGAGGTTCCTCTGCTGCAGTAGATACATCTCTCTGGCTCTACACGAGGTTCCTCTGCTACATCTCTCTGGCTCTACACGAGGTTCCTCTGCTACAGTAGATACATCTCTCTGGCTCTACACGAGGTTCCTCTGCTACAGTAGATACATCTCTCTGGCTCTACACGAGGTTCCTCTGCTACATCTCTCTGGCTCTACACGAGGTTCCTCTGCTACAGTAGATACATCTCTCTGGCTCTACACGAGGTTCCTCTGCTACAGTAGATACATCTCTCTGGCTCTACATGAGGTTCCTCTGTTACATCTCTCTGGCTCTACACGAGGTTCCTCTGCTACATCTCTCTGGCTCTACACGAGGTTCCTCTGCTACAGTAGAAACATCTCTCTGGCTCTACATGAGGTTCCTCTGATACATCTCTCTGGCTCTACACGAGGTTCCTCTGCTACATCTCTCTGGCTCTACACGAGGTTCCTCTGCTACAGTAGAAACATCTCTCTGCCTCTACACGAGGTTCCTCTGCTACAGTAGATACATCTCTCTGGCTCTACATGAGGTTCCTCTGCTACATCTCTCTGGCTCTACACGAGGTTCCTCTGCTACAGTAGAAACATCTCTCTGCCTCTACACGAGGTTCCTCTGCTACAGTAGATACATCTCTCTGGCTCTACATGAGGTTCCTCTGCTACATCTCTCTGGCTCTACACGAGGTTCCTCTGCTACATCTCTCTGGCTCTACACGAGGTTCCTCTGCTACAGTAGAAACATCTCTCTGGCTCTACACAAGGTTCCTCTGCTACAGTAGATACATCTCTCTGGCTCTACACGAGGTTCCTCTGCTACAGTAGAAACATCTCTCTGCCTCTACACGAGGTTCCTCTGCTACAGTAGATACATCTCTCTGGCTCTACATGAGGTTCCTCTGCTACATCTCTATGGCTCTACACGAGGTTCCTCTGCTACATCTCTCTGCCTCTACACGAGGATCCTCTGCTACAGTAGAAACATCTCTCTGGCTCTACACGAGGTTCCTCTGCTACATCTCTCTGGCTCTACACGAGGTTCCTCTGCTACATCTCTCTGGCTCTACACGAGGTTCCTCTGCTACATCTCTCTGGCTCTACACAAGGTTCCTCTGCTACAGTAGAAACATCTCTCTGGCTCTACACGAGGTTCCTCTGCTACAGTAGATACATCTCTCTGCCTCTACACGAGGTTCCTCTGCTACATCTCTCTGGCTCTACACGAGGTTCCTCTGCTACAGTAGAAACATCTCTCTGGCTCTACACGAGGTTCCTCTGCTACATCTCTCTGCCTCTACACGAGGTTCCTCTGCTACAGTAGAAACATCTCTCTGGCTCTACACGAGGTTCCTCTGCTACATCTCTCTGGCTCTACACAAGGTTCCTCTGCTACAGTAGAAACATCTCTCTGGCTCTACACGAGGTTCCTCTGCTACAGTAGATACATCTCTCTGGCTCTACACGAGGTTCCTCTGCTACAGTAGATACATCCCTCTGGCTCTACACGAGGTTCCTCTGCTACAGTAGATACATCTCTCTGGCTCTACACGAGGTTCCTCTGCTACAGTAGATACATCTCTCTGGCTCTACACGAGGTTCCTCTGCTACAGTAGATACATCTCTCTGGCTCTACACGAGGTTCCTCTGCTACAGTAGATACATCTCTCTGGCTCTACACGAGGTTCCTCTGCTACAGTAGATACATCTCTCTGGCTCTACACGAGGTTCCTCTGCTACATCTCTCTGGCTCTACACGAGGTTCCTCTGCTACATCTCTCTGGCTCTACACAAGGTTCCTCTGCTACAGTAGAAACATCTCTCTGGCTCTACACGAGGTTCCTCTGCTACAGTAGATACATCTCTCTGCCTCTACACGAGGTTCCTCTGCTACAGTAGAAACATCTCTCTGGCTCTACACGAGGTTCCTCTGCTACATCTCTCTGGCTCTACACGAGGTTCCTCTGCTACATCTCTCTGGCTCTACACGAGGTTCCTCTGCTACATCTCTCTGGCTCTACACAAGGTTCCTCTGCTACAGTAGAAACATCTCTCTGGCTCTACACGAGGTTCCTCTGCTACAGTAGATACATCTCTCTGGCTCTACACGAGGTTCCTCTGCTACAGTAGAAACATCTCTCTGCCTCTACACGAGGTTCCTCTGCTACAGTAGAAACATCTCTCTGGCTCTACACGAGGTTCCTCTGCTACATCTCTCTGGCTCTACACGAGGTTCCTCTGCTACATCTCTCTGCCTCTACACGAGGTTCCTCTGCTACAGTAGATACATCTCTCTGGCTCTACACGAGGTTCCTCTGCTACATCTCTCTGGCTCTACACGAGGTTCCTCTGCTACAGTAGATACATCTCTCTGGCTCTACACGAGGTTCCTCTGCTACAGTAGATACATCTCTTTGGCTCTACACACGAGGTTCCTCTGCTACAGTTAGATACATCTCTCTGGCTCTACACGAGGTTCCTCTGCTACAGGTAGATACATCTCTCTGGCTCTACACGAGGTTCCTCTGCTACATCTCTCTGGCTCTACACAAGGTTTCCTCTGCTACAGTAGATACACTCTCTGGCTCTACACAAGAGGTTCCTCTGCTAACAGTAGATACATCCTCTCTGGCTCTACACGAGGTTTCCTCTGCTAAAGTAGATACATCTCTCTGGCTCTACACGAGGTTCCTCTGCTACCAGTAGACATTGGCTACACGAGGTACCTCTGCTACAGTAGGATACATCTCATCTGGCTCTACACGAGGTTCTCTTGGCCACTTGCTACATCTCTCTGGCTCTACACCGAGGTTCCTCTGCTGCAGTAGAATACATCTCTCTGGCTTCTACACCGAGGTTCCTCTGCTACTCTTCTGGCTCTACACGAGGTTCCTCTGCTACAGTAGATACATCTCTCTGGCTCTACACGAGGTTCCTCTGCTACAGTAGATACATCTCTCTGGCTCTACACGAGGTTCCTCTGCTACATCTCTCTGGCTCTACACGAGGTTCCTCTGCTACAGTAGATACATCTCTCTGGCTCTACACGAGGTTCCTCTGCTACAGTAGATACATCTCTCTGGCTCTACATTGAGGTTCCTCTGTTACATCTCTCTGGCTCTACACGAGGTTCCTCTGCTACATCTCTCTGGCTCTACACGAGGTTCCTCTGCTACAGTAGAAACCATCTCTCTGGCTCTACATGAGGTTCCTCTGATACATCTCTCTGGCTCTACACGAGGTTCCTCTGCTACATCTCTCTGGCTCTACACGAGGTTCCTCTGCTACAGTAGAAACATCTCTCTGCCTCTACACACGAGGTTCCTCTGCTACAGTAGATACATCTCTCTGGCTCTACATGAGGTTCCTCTGCTACATCTCTCTGGCTCTACAACGAGGTTCCTCTGCTACAGTAGAAACATCTCTCTGCCTCTACACAGGTTCCTCTGCTACAGTAGATACATCTCTCTGGCTCTACATGAGGTTTCCTCTGCTACATCTCTCTGGCTCTACACGAGGTTCCTCTGCTACATCTCTCATGGCTCTACACGAGGTTCCTCTGCTACAGTAGAAAACATCTCTCTGGCTCTACAACAAGGTTCCTCTGCTACAGTAGATACATCTCTCTGGCTCTACACGAGGTTCCTCTGCTACGTAGAAACATCTCTCTGCCTCTAAGCCTAGGTTCCTCTGCTACAGTAGATACATCTCTCTGGCTCTACATGAGGTTCCTCTGCTACATCTCTATGGCTCGAGCTCTACACGAGGTTCCTCTGCTACATCTCTCTGCCTCTACAACGAGGATCCTCTGCTACAGTAGAAACATCTCTCTGGCTCTACAACGAGGTTCCTCTGCTACATCTCTCTGGCTCTACAACGAGGTTCCTCTGCTACATCTCTCTGGCTCTACACGAGGTTCCTCTGCTGTACATCTCTCTGGCTCTACACAAGGTTCCTCTGCTACAGTAGAAACATCTCTCTGGCTCTACACGAGGTTCCTCTGCTACAGTAGATACATCTCTCTGCCTCTACACGAGGTTCCTCTGCTACATCTCTCTGGCTCTACACGAGGTTCCTCTGCTACAGTAGAAACATCTCTCTGGCTCTACACGAGGTTCCTCTGCTACATCTCTCTGCCTCTACACGAGGTTCCTCTGCTACAGTAGAAACATCTCTCTGGCTCTACACGAGGTTCCTCTGCTACATCTCTCTGGCTCTACACAAGGTTCCTCTGCTACAGTAGAAACATCTCTCTGGCTCTACACGAGGTTCCTCTGCTACAGTAGATACATCTCTCTGGCTCTACACGAGGTTCCTCTGCTACAGTAGATACTCCTCTGGCTCTACACGAGGTTCCTCTGCTACAGTAGATACATCTCTCTGGCTCTACACGAGGTTCCTCTGCTACAGTAGATACATCTCTCTGGCTCTACACGAGGTTCCTCTG